>NC_092699.1:28483045-28560545 GCF_964275005.1 Diadema setosum | reverse complement strand
ACAATTCGATTAATCAACAAATGAATAACTCATCTTAACCACTCATGGAATGTAATCGATAGATATGAAAGAATATTCTGATTTAAAAAAAAAAAAAAAAAAAAAAAAAAACTTTTCTCCGATGAAGGTACAGAACTTAGCACAGGTGTAAACGTACTTTGTTAGTAATATTATAGGTATGCGTAAGATATAAGTAACACATGGTTTATAAGTTAAGTATAAAGACTGTAATAACATTTACATGACACAAAATCAATTGAAATCTATCTCAAGTAAGTTACATTCAGGATGGATGAATCAAATTGTGCGCGGTGGGAACCTACAGAGTATTCTGCAGCCATGCCGAAGAATCTATATGAATATTAGTTATTTCAAATCATCTGCAAAATCATATTAAATCATGTTGTCATGAATATGCATTTGTACAAAGTGCGTGTTGCCTGTTCGGCCCACGTTGAAGAGAAAAAGATGGATCGAGACTGGGGACGATGGCGCTTTAGGCGAGGGAAGAATAAAGCTTTCTCATTACTTTAAGTCTGATATCATGGTGGTGGTGATTTGATTGGTTGTCAGAATGTATGACATGTTGTTGTGCCACCAAAATTTCCTTCCCTTCCGTAATAATGTTATCACCACTCACCAGCATATTGCAAAAGAAGATTATTCTTAAGCTTACGTTTGATCGAATAACATCCTGGTCATGTCGTGTCGGATATCTATGTTTTTCGTAAATAAAAGCCCCCAAAACTTCAGGTAAAACACAATTATTCAAAATACATAAAAACTCCTAGATTCATTCAATACAAATCACGGTGAACACTCGTGAATGAAAGCAATGTCCATGGAGGCTGTTGTACCTGCCTTCCTTCCAGCTTCGTGATTGGTTAAATGTAATGAAGGGACCAGAGAAGTCTAAGAATGCTTCGGATGTCTTCGTCTGTACAATTATGCGTACATTATATGTGTATGAGTATGTGTATTGGTGTGTGTGCGTATGTACATGAGCTCGATTTTACAGCTTCACCGAGATGAATTTAGGTGATCATATTCGTTGCAGTGCCGACTGCAGCAGGCTCAAATGGTCATCAGCAATACTAAGTATTTGATTGTAAACAACTAATGAAATATCAGTTGTGTGGGTTAAATAGGCCTAATGTTTTCCGAGTGATTTCTAAAGCCCCTGTCACACTTTGCCGGATAGGCGCACCGTAGAAGAAACTAGTAATATTTTGCTCATCTGTTGTTCAATCGTCAGTCCAGTGGACAAAGTGTAAAATTTCCTTTTAAGAGGAGCGTACATGTACATGCACGGTCTAGGGGTCGAACAAAACGAAGAAATAACGCACCTGGAGCGATTGTGTACAGGGCAGTGGAACGTGCGCAAACGCATGAAAAACGAATATGAATTGCATGCCCACAGGACAAAACGCACGAGGGACCAATGGACGACGCATGAGATGTACATCGAACGTCAGAGATCCTTTCATGTGACGGCTATCGGGCTACAAATACGTGCATCATATTTGAGGGTCCACCCACTCGGCCAGTTCTGCCTCTACTTCTTCTCCACTTCACCTCGCTTCTCATCAGCTTCCATCAATACGCCAAAGGGATTAAAGACCAAAACTTAGTTTTTTCCTCAATATGGTAGCTACTTTTGCCAGACCTTTGACACTAATTTCTTCATTTTGGTTCCAAATATCACTTACATGTAGATTTACCTCACTGTTTCTCACTTTACACAAAGTCACTTTCATACATGCCCGGTGTTGCTGCACAAATTTAGCTTTCTCTTTGTTTTTGTTTTTGTTTTTTTACTTGCTTTTAAAAATGATTAACAGCGAGATCAACATTGATTTCCTCAAGATGAGGCACATTATTCTACATTGAACTCATTCATTGTACTAGAAGATCCTCAGAAGTCAAATTAACATTTGTCTGCATTCAGAATATCAATGCAAGGAGGCTTAAGAGATGGAGTTCCAACTGGCTGTAATTATTCAAACAGTTGTCACTTTTCTATTGATGTATAAAAGAATTCCCCAGGTGCATCTGTGCCTTTGGTGGCGGGGTTTGATGCCGCCGTCTTGCTGAGCAATCTGAAGATTCATTTTGAACGTGAACTTAATTGTTAAGGTTGGCTATATTTTGCTTGTTTATCTATTAAATGAAACGAAATCTCACTTAATGATAAAGCTCATTAAACAAAGGTCAATCCCTTCAAGAAATATGTGCAAAAGTGTAAATCGGAGCTGTATCATGTGAAAGTGTTTAAAACTGTACCCTCCCGGAAAGCCGGTTTTATCACTTTTCCACTTAATTCCTCCAAATAAAACTGATATGGAATAATCTTCGAGTATAATTCTATATTAATAGATATATCAGATTAGTGGCCGGGCACGGCCAGTCGAGTAATTTTCATTTTCATTTCATCATTTTTTGCGCAATTTCTACTCGCGCATCCCTGTGTCTTTACCATTATATACCACCTATCTTTTATAAGTAGGGATGGCGAAAAGTAATTACCATCACAAAGACATATTTTCGTTAGAAAGTGGCTGATGATTATGCAATGAGACATGAGTCAATTGTCTTCATATCTGCGCGGCAGATCCAGTTTGCCACATGCTTCAAATACTTTCGAGTGGCGGCATCAAACGTGACTTCAAAGGAAATACGACAGTTGTGACTCCATTCTATTGAACCTCCTTGATCAATGTCAGCAATACATTTTTTTTTTCAAGTTTGGACATGCACTCAAAACTTGAAGCAGTCTCTATTTTCTCTCCTACAGTTTCTGTGCAACATCAAATCAAATGCAGTACAGTAAGATGACTTGTTTAGGTTTCCTAATGCTATTCGAACCTTGTCATCATGGGTTTTAATTTTGATGACAAAAATGTTGTACTCTGTCACAAATGTACACACTAGTAGTTATGTACATGTATGATGTACTGTATGCATGGTTGTTTTAATGTGTATGTACACAGGTTGACCAGATTAATGGAGAACATTCTATATGATATAGATATAGTACATACAGGCTGACCAGATCAGTGGAGAATTTTCTAGGTGGTATACAATGTAACTACAGTACATGCATGTGACAGGAAATACATTATAGCTCACTCAATCTAGATGATTTCACCCATTCCAGAATATTCTAGGAAGTGCTTACATATTTGCCTGAGTGAGGCACTGTCCCTGTAGCCCAATGTGATTGGTAGTTAATTTTGGCAATGATGTTATGCACATAGTTAGGCAGTGAGTCATCCAGGATTCCTGGAACTTGGACTTGCTAGAATATTCAAGTGTGTAGCCCCAGGTTGGAGAAAATTACAGAATGTACTAGAAAGGGGTGAATGGATAGTATATAAGCCGGAGAAATTATGAGGTAGGCAGAGTACCTAACACCAATGCTCTGAGAGTTACGTCACTTCTGGCTCTGAAGCGACTTGTTATAGTCAGTCCTGTGTTACCTGCTGACCTGTTATGTTTGTGGAGATAAGGCCTGGGAGACATTTTGCCTGCAGAGAATTAATTTGCCTACATTGGAGATAGACTCCATATTTTAGTGTCAACGGACATTATTACGGCAAAGCTGTGACGGGCTGGATTCCTTGCTGGACATTATAAAGTGAATCATTATTCAACGCATCAACTGGACGTGGTCGTCATAACGTTTGGACTCTGCACGTTTCGCCGTGGACATATATCGTGGATTTTACCCCGGATCTATGCCGTGGACTATCGTAACCTGCGTCCCTGGAGTTACGTCCGAGGAATCATTCATCGGTGCGTCAAAGATCATTCATCTGTGCATCGAACATCGTATCTGGACATTTTCAAAGGATTACTTGATAACAAAATATGTAAGTGATTCCATTACCGATTTGTAATTGTTTCTATTGATCATTATTGTACTGATGTAAAAACCGATTACGAGTCTGTAGCCACAATATCACTGTTAATAAACAGCGTGAACATTAGTTGATTGTTTCTTTTGTGCGATCATTCTCAGAGTGATTTTGGTCGTAACAACTCATTGTCTCACTTCCAAGTCCACAACCTCTGACACCTGTGAATATCCAACAGTTTATCTCAGCCGATGTCCAGTCATATTGCATGCGCTTCATCGCCCCGTGATAGCGAATCTGATCAGCTGGGCTCCCCCTTTTTGTGGTACAACTAGGGTGAAAATGATGCTCCCCTAAATTTGTTCAGATATATGCAGTTCCTCGTTATTTAGAACATTCTTATAACAGCCATGATAGTAAATTGACTGAAAATCTTGCTCTTCCGAAAGACTTGCTATCCTGTCACAGAGGGTGAGAAGGTTGTTTCCTTCCCAATATATGATAGTCCTTCTGACCTTGAAGCATCATGATGCATTTTGCTTTCTCTTGGATGTGCCTCTCACCTTTTCACCTGAAACAAATATTTTCATGGTGAATTCGGGGAGACTTGGCAAAGTAGCTCTAATTTGTTTCGCCTTTATCAATCTTGTTTCTGTGACAACTGGTCATACAGACAAAATTGCCTGCGTCTCTCAGGACCAAGTCACGTCTTGGACCACACCTGCATTGATGTATACCTATAGGAGCCGGTGGCAGTTCATCACGACAGACAGGCAATGAATGAGAAGGGCGAGGTTCTACGGCGTTTTCATGCCCATGCAGGAAGCAGATACGGCAAGGCCGGTACATATTCATTAGACATCAGCTTCATGTCCTGTTCATATTCTGTGACTGTGCTGTATATATCCTGTAGATATGCTGTAACCATCACTGATGGCCGTCCTGTCCGTTTGTCATCAGTAACTACATGCGTTTTGCCCGTTGGTCGTCCTGTGGCTATGGCGTGGGTATGCGTTTGACATTGTTTCATGTGCTGTACATAGCCGTTCCATCCGTCCCATCCCTTGCAGCAACGGACTTTAACTCTTTATGTGCCATGGTGGAAACCCCCTGTGTGCCACATAATAATAATAATAATAATAATGATAATAATAATAATAATAATAATAACAATAATAATAATGTCTTATTTATCCAGGGTAGCCTCTTCAGTGTTGCCACTGCTCTACCAGAGGGCCCTGCCATTATTATTACCCTATAGCGTTGCCAGGTACCCATTATACACCTGGGTTGAGAGGGACATGGTGGGTAAGAACATCTTGTCCAAGGACATAAGCACTGGGCGGGAATCGAACTCGCGTCCTCCGATTGGGATTCGGGAGTCGTATCCACTATGCCACTATTCTAGGACACCAACGTAGTCATGCTTTAAGAAAACATTCTGTTTGTTTGTTTTTTTTTTTAATCTATGTTACTGCTCTATAGATTTTTGTTAAGCTGGACATGTAGTGAGCAAATCTGTAGAGAAAATATCAAGCTTTGCTTTGATGAAATTGTACTAGAAATCAATGATTGTTTTTCTCTGAAATGACATGTAGCTACATTACTGTAAAGGCATGGCTTTTGCACACAGAACAGTGACAGAAACTTAGAATTTACACGCAGATCTATAAGGGAACACTGCCTGATAGTCAATTACCAAATAAAATGCAAGCTGTATGTGAGACGAACGGAAGCGCGAGAAAAGCTTTCATTGTACTGCGGCATTTGGCGATTTACCGATCGGTTTGGGCGGGTTTGTGGGTTTGAGCAGAATATGCGAAGTTGGCACGCCGTCAACTGAGTCGGACGTGCGAACGTGGCACATAAAGAGTTGAAGGAGGCATAACGGATGGAAACGAGTGGAAAACGGCAAAGAACAGTGCAGATACAGGAGAAAACATGCAACTATCGGACAAGGTTCGGATCGCGCTATCCGTTTTTGGCGAGGAAATACTTTGTGCATGCACAAAGTTTCCTGGCCGCTCTGGCTGAAATCACCGGAAGATAAACGTCTATCCAGATGATAAAAAGGGCAAGATGCCAAAAATCGACATTCGTTTCTCATACGTTTGCTTTATCCGGCAAAGTGTGACAGGGGCGTAAGTCTGAAAACACAACATACAAAACTGGTTTATTTATTTATTTATTTATTTATTTATTTATTTATTTATTTATTTATTTATTTATTTATTAAGTCTTCTTTAAAAGCAGGGTAGTCCCATTCAGTGCCACAAAGGCCTGCTTTACAAGGGAGCCCTGATGCTTTGTATAAACGATGGGTACGTCAATGTCCGTTCTCTGCTCCCAATGTGTCAGGTTTAGGATTCTTCACAGTTCTGTGTTCACTGCGTGAGGTAAAAAGAAAATGTAAATGAAATTAGTAATGGATGTTACATTTGTCGGGAATAGGTTCTTTTATTAACCAGAGCGTAATATACTGGTCTGACAGTCATCAGGTTGCGCTTGATGGCATGATCTCATAATTCATCCAAGGTTGAAATAGAAATTCACACTACAGTTTAGCAGTGAGGAAATTGCGATCTGTCAACACAAACAGGAGATTCTTTTTTATGACTGTAAAGATTGAATTTACTTCTTTGTTAGGACACATGTATTTAACAAAATAATCAGAGCTCTGATTGTAAACTGTAATTTTTTCTTTGTCTGCTTCTCTTCTTCATCTAAAACCTGTACTTCAAACACTTTCATTTCTCGTATCCTGCTGAAAAGAACACATTGTCCCATAGTGTGAAACACAATGTGAAATGTCTTCACAATGTTAAAATCAAAGTTTTAACATTGGGAACTTAGTGTGAATCATCAGTTCGCAGTGCCAAACAGAACATCACAATGTGAACACTCTGTGAAAAAAAAAAACCCACACAGTGTGAAATCAACAGTGTGAAATCATCTTCATTATAATGTTAAAATCAAAGTTTTAACATTGGGAACTTAGTGTGAATCATCAGTTCGCAGTGCCAAACAGAACATCACAATGTGAACACTCTGTGAAAAAAAAAAAAACCCCACACAGTGTGAAATCAACAGTGTGAAATCATCTTCATTATACTGTTAAATTCGAGCGTTTTGACATAGCTGACTATGTGAACACATTGTCAACACACTGTGGAACACTGTGGGACACTGTGTTCGTTCCAGTAGAGGAAACAGACAGAAATATGCAACATAATAATGCACGTTCACAATAGGGGAGAATACAACGGAAGATGAGGAGGGAGAGTTTGATGAACGCGTTTCTTAATCGCTCGCGTTGGCAGTCTCCTGCGTTCAGTTATCTCTGTTATTGACTAAAAAGACTTTATATCTTATTTAAGGTTTCTGAATAATTATACTGCCCTATGCAATTGCTTTTGTATATCTACTTGTGCCATGTTCTATTATCGTTTTGAATCACTGCACTTGTTGTCATTTGTCTTAATGCTTTTGAAATTTGTATTCAATTTGCATTTGATTGAATGCGGAAATAATTCAAATCAAATCAAAATCAAAAGAATGCGTTTCTTACAAGCACAACGAACGTTGGGTTTCCACGCCCCATCATCGCAGAATGCTCTAGGACCACCGAGTCTGACCATCCCTGGAGTTTGGGCGCACTGGAAGGTGTGTACCTCGCCGTGGCGAAACAACTCATCCGCCACGTCCGTGTTCGCTGGTCCAGTGCAGTTGTCTATAAAGATATAATATACATACTGAATTATGATTGAAATTATGTCTAGTTGTGTGAACGACATTCAACGAGAAAGTTGAAAACCGTCCATCCCTTCTAAGCAAACATTTAAAAGATAATGATTTAAACATGTCAAATACTAATGCGAATCGGGAGCCGGCATAAAGATACGGGAGATGTAATGTAGCTTTCATGGTGACCTATAGTTTGTTGCATGCCATATTGCATTTGATTTGATATGATTTTAATTTATTTTCCATTAAAAAGTCACACAATTATTGCATAAACAAAATAATACATAAAATCAACGGAAGGATAGCCCTACTCAGCTATGTTTGTCATAACACAGCTGTTTTCCAGAGGGGTCCTAGAAATTAACGATGTTGTGATAAACAAAATGATCATGACATGAATTACAATATGATAATGAAGAAAATCGATAAATCTTAAATCAAACCAAAAAAATAAGATTAAGATAAGAACAAAATGGAAACATACCTCTGACACCTACCAGTTGAATCAAATAAATTGCAAATATCCACGATACTTTATATATATGTATATATATATATACAATATCTATATATATATATATACATTAATCAATTAAAGCCATATTGATCAATTTCTTTAAGAAACAAATTGTGTGAAGTTAAGGATTTAGCGTCACGTGGTAAATCATTAAAGTAAGAAGCTCCACGATATGAAAACATTCTTTTACAATAATCAGTGTGTAGCTGGCGCACGCCGATCTGAGAGAATGGGATCGTATATTGAGCTACGTCGGCTCTTGGGAAGTCCTTCTCACAACGCTCGATCTGAAGAAGCCTGCAGAGCCATCACGTTAAGGTAATTTCCACTGATTGTGATAAAACGAACACTCATCCAGTTGAATTTCCAATCAGATGAACCTTTACAGCGAATAAAAGCGTATACTTAACATTGACGCTGTCTGACTATTTTACTCTATCATAATTATCTATTAAAGACTCTTCAACAGAAAATACAACTTTATATTCTGTTGAAATCACGGCTTAAGCGGCTCCATCCATCCACTACCTGTCGTCTTGTTATCGTCTTCTTCTATCTTTTTTTTTTGTCTTTTACCTTCACTCTACGTAACAAGTTTCACACACACACACACACACACACACACTCTCTCTCTCTCTCTCTCTCTCTCTCTGTCCCTCTTTCTTTCCTCTCTCTCTTCCGGCATGACAGCGACTTAGTGTAGGGATTTGTTCAGGGTTTTTGTTTCGGATTAGTTAGGTTAGTTATAGGTCTTTTTGTCTTGGTCTCTTTGTTTCATCTACTTTTTATACATGTATATGTCAGTCAATCGATCATATAATTTCTTGGCTTGTGGGAGGAATGAACCCTACAAGCCCAGCTTTTTAACATTCCTCCCCATTTTCAACATTTCCGTATACTTACAATTTTTTAAACTTATCTTTTATTTTGTATTATGATGAAATCTATGTATTCAATTTCTGTAACATATTTATATGTTTCTGTTGGAAATGAAAAAAAAAATAGTGAATAAATGAATCAATCAATAATGGGCAACTTCTGGAAGGGGCATTCCAGACAATTTTCACATCATATACATACATAAAATCAACAGCTCCATGGAATTTATTGTGGTTCTTGAACAGAGAAATCAATAACCTGAAAATCTTAAACAAATTACATTGAACAGTGTTGATGACATAGGAGCCTCACATATCTCAGAAATGTAGCAGTGTGATTTCATTACAATACCGATTGCTTAACAAGTTCACCTGTGAAGAATCTATGCATGCCTTCTTTTGTTCTGCTTACTTGAGGAAATGAGCCCCAACCCATGTGCATTCTAAAAGCGAGGCTGCCGTGTCATCATCCTCGTTCATCGCAATTTGTTATAAATTTTGAAAATATTATTATTCCTCATCCCAGTCACTATGAATTCTGAAACTCTGTACTCAGTATAACTTATTTATAGTTGTTCAAAATCAATACAAAAGTCTGAAAGTCTTCCGGAGGTCCGCTTTAATGAATGTCCCCATGCCTCCCTCCCATTGCAAAAATCCTTCCAAGTTCAGTCTCTCGATCCTGGCAAGAAAAAAAAAAATTAGTCGTTCTTTGAAACCACACGTGAATCAGCTTATAAAAGGTGATACCGTTTTACATTAATGTATCGCTTTAAACATGATGATGTGCTTTGTCCTCAGGTCCCAAATTAGGAAAAAAGCTGTCAGATGTGAGACCTATACCTCTGCAGGCAGGTCGAGGTCCACCGATGTTGAAGGACCAGGTCCCTGAAGAACAGGTTGCACTCTTGGGACCGTGGAGGTATAGATCCGCTTCGCACAGGAATTCGATCGTGTCGCGGTGGTTGTAGAATGAGCTCATGGACTCGCCGGTAGTAGTTGATGCGTGAACCAGACGAGCGTCATTAAAGGATGGCATTTGACACTTGTCTGATGGTGAATAGGATTAGATTAGACAGAATCTGGTTATGATACACCTAGATGCATTTTTGTTTACTGTATAATTTCACATCTGATGTCTTGATTTTGACGAAAAACACAAGTCTCTTTGGGAGATTCGACTGTATTATTACCAACCAACTCTTTCTGTAAGAGCCTCATAAGTTCCCTTTTATAATCTAGTTTTATAATATCATGTAAAATAATGTTTTCAAACACTATGTGTTGCATGACTTTGAAATCATGTATATCGTGGAAACCCAAGCGAAACATTACCAAACACCACACCGGTGATAAATATACGCACCATAGCATCGTAGGAGCATTGGATCCGGGTCCCATTGGTTGGTCGAATTGCAATAGGAGTACTGTGGACCAATGGGAGTCTTGTCATCATCACATTCTAGGTCAACTCTTTCGTTATGATCGAGGTACCCATCTCTTGGATACCAGTCGTAACTAACTCCCTGCGGGGTATCTGGTTCTGTGCAGCCTACAGTGTAATACAGAAGACGAAAGAATATAAGGCTCGTAATCATAGTCCCTCCTGAGCATGTAGAGCTCCATAGCGTGTTTTCGTCTTATAGTTTTGTTGACATGCCTAAATAAGATGCATGGGGCTCATTCACAATACTTATGACCATGTTGCGTAGAACTTCCCCCTTAACATACATGTATAGCCCGTGTGTTACAAAGTATGCTTTAAGCTCTTGTTCGGTCGGTCCCTCTTTCCAACCGTCAGCGACTCTTCACATCAACACTTCAGCCCCAATTAGGAGCACAATGAAGAGTGTCAAGTTCTTGTTTTTCCATATTCCCTGCTTTTGATTGTGACTCCTTCCTGACAATAATACACACACAAAAAAAAATGAACTCAACTTAGATGGGTTTTGCTCTATTTTGTGTACTGTAACTTTAGTTCCCGTAGGAGTATATCCATCCTATTATTCATCATATAGGAGTATATCAGCCTTCTCTTGTGTAACAATCGCTGCCCACCCCTAACCGGACTATCATGGCCATTTGATATACCAGCGATCATAAAAAGCTTATCACATTGAACAGAGAGAGAAAGTTATAGCCCCTATATCAAAAATAGGAAAGACTCAGTGTTACAATAAGTTAAAATACGCGGTAATAAGTACTGTTAAAAATGAGTTGTTGTTGTTGTTGTTGTTGTAGTAGTTGTTGTTGTTGTTGTTGTTGTTGTTGTAGTTGTTGTTGTTGTTGTTTTGTAATAATGGCTTTTAACGCTCACCCGCGGAGACACATTCGACCGGAGGAATCCACATTCCGTCATCACACGTAACGGTTGTGACAGTATCAACCGAGTCTTGTAGGCGGTAACCAGGCAGGCACTGGAACAATAGAGTTTCCCCGGTACCGTACGTTCCCGTCCCGTTCGTATTATCTGGAGCTGCACAAGCCGCTGTAATGCAGTCACAACATCTGAACAGTTAACGTAAACATTTTAAGGTTTTTTTTCTGTCTTATAATTTTTGCATTTATTTTACGCTTAATGTGTGATATTATCAGACACAAAAGTATGTAATTTTCTTGGTTATCATTCGTGGCATATGTATGTAATATTTGACTATCAAACCTAGTAGTGTCGTACCAGTTTATTTTGTAAGTGAACATTCGCAACGAAATATTAAACTTATTTCATTTCATCAACATAAAGGACAAACAAGAAAGCTATGACATTTTAACCTTTCAGTGTCATGACATGAGAGTGAGATTCAACCTCGCCTAAGTAGATTCCTTGGAGCTCGCAGACTTCGATCTATATGAATTTTGATTAACCTAATAGTTATTGAATCATGATTTAAAGAAGAATTCCACTCCAGAATCTTATCAATTTCATAAGAAAGAGAGAGAAAAAAACCCGCAGTGCAGTGCAAAAATGATAAAATCGGATAAGAAATAAGGATGTGGTGACATTCTGAAGTTCCGAATTTCCGAATTTCATAAATAACATATAATGAAAAATTGCAAGGGCATGATCTACATCATCAACTCCCTCATTAGACTATTCATAAGGACTGGTCAAGAAATATTTTCCGAAAAATGAGAAATTTTAAGATATCATACATCTTTCTTATTTCTTATCCGATTTTTGTCATTTTTTGAACATTCTGTAGGGATTTTTTTTTCTGTTAAAGTTTATCTATTTATTTATCTATTCACTTTTTTGGTGGGGGGGGGGGGGGTGTATTTCCTCTTTAATCCACCCGGGGCAGAATTTCTCCTCTACTCGGCCAATCTTTCGCTTACGCGACGTCGACTTAAGCAAGGGTGATTGTACTTGCGAATTATCTAGAGGTTATGATTTCATTGCCGCATTATTTTCCTACTGAACCGTCACAGTTTTTAACCGAAATTCTTATTTCTAGGGGGAAAACGAAGAAATATGTCACTGAATTTCACATCCAATGGTTCTGGACACTCAGCACTGCTCATTTAATGAGAAATTAAGTTCAGTTGCTAACTCATTGTCCAATGACAAGATTTACCATATTTCTATGTGAAATGGTTTGAAAAATGCAAAATCTTCCTCGTGTGGATGGGAGTATCCCCGGGGTATCCACCTTCCAACACTCTCCCTCGCGCACTTCCCTGAATTTAGTTCACTGGTATAAACAAAAATCGAACATTGCACCAAAGTGGTGTACCAGATATCTGGATTTCAAAGTCTGAGAATGCAAAATCTCAGTTGTGTTTGAGGGGGCTATCCCTTTTCCAACACTCTCCCTCGCACACTACTCTAAATATATTCAATTCTTTACTGATGGAAACGAAAATCGAATATTTTACCAAATCTGTGCACCAGATCTCGTAATTACAGGTCTGAAAGTGCAAAATCTCCCTCGTGTGGGACGGACTATAACCCCACATCCTCCCCCTCATTTCCCTTAATACTAGTATCTATTTTTCTGAATCTTTTGATAGAAACAAAATTCGAATATTTCACCATAAGTGTGCATCAGGTCTGAAATGCAAAATCCTCCCCCCCCCCCCCCCCCCCGTCTTGGTTTCGCTCCCTCATGAAAACAGATCGAAGCCCCTGGGGATGATGGTTTGATTTCATTTAATTTAACTTTGTACGTACACATCTCGCGTGCGTACGTATTGTGGGTTTCTACTCGTGCTACAATGCATAGTTTATGATGACTAATGCCAATAATCCCCCCCCCGTACGGATTAACGCCCGTGACACCTATACCCACGTGTAGATCTACATAGTAAAAATAGAAATACGCGTAACATTATACAGACTCTACAAAGTATAACAATTTGAACGTCAGGGGGCAATATGTTCTTCACATGTTTCCTTTTGTCCACAAGTTACTTAACGGTGCTCCGAAGAAAACATTTGAAGATGCAAAATTGAGGCTAATATTGTTGTTCTCTCTTTCTCTCTCTTTAATATTTGCGAATTATATTGACAATGTTTGAAGACATCCTGCATTGGTTAGTTAGTTGATTTGTTCATTCTTTGACTAGGTTTCATGGTTGCATATATAGCTAAAATTAAACATGCGTTAACCCGTTCCATACTAAATTCTGAAATGCTCATAGGCATAATGCACGGGCCACCAGGTTCTCGTACCGTACAGGTTAAATTTCAGAATCTTTTTTGTCGCACAATCCTCAGACTGCCCGCTTGCATGAGGCGCAGTGTTTTGTCTGTCCCATGATGTGGGTACTGCCTCTTACCTGGACATAATGGTAGGTCCTCGCCATGGGTCCAAGTACCACCAGTAGGCCCACATGTGGCAGAAGAAGGCCCTGTAACTCTTCCTTGAGGGCAGGTGAACTGAACCGTGTCCCCGATAGCATACGACGTTTTATCGGGAGTGGTGATTACACCACCGCTACCTACAGCAGGTGACCCACATGGGACTGGAACGAGACAAGATGCGCATAAAAGTTATATAATATTCATAATGATAACGATGATGTAAGGAATGGTTATAATAACTGTGCTTATTACCATCATCATATTTTGCGAATACTGAAGACACAATTACCTTTCTATTACTACACTTCTATTTTCAAGTGATTGCCAGTTTTTCTTGCCCCGCACATTTTTATGTAGGAACTAATCAAACAAATGACAACCACCAACGGATCATTTTACGGTAACATACTATTGATGACGATGAAGATGTAGGCAATAAGGACAATAATGATTAATGACAATATTGTTGATAATCATAATAATTCAAGCCACTAAACACACGACATGGATTCCATTGGTTCACTGAATTGATTCACCGTTCTATTATTATGTAAAGGCTTGGACTAAAACGAAAGTTGCAGTACTCTGCATGAAATGTAGATGTTTCCTGCACTTAATGAAACCCTGCAGCGTTTATCATCATCGTCAGAGAGATTTGCAAAGCGTACCACTTCATGTCCTGTGATAACTTGACGCAAAAAAAAAGAAAAGAAAAAGAAAACGAAGTCAGCAGGTTGGTCATTTTATTACACATAAACAATTTTCCGTTACAAATTTGACCTACTATCAACGCTATTTTTTCTCTCTCTCCCTCTCTCTCCTCTCTTTCTCTCCTCCCCCTCTTTCTTCTCTTCTTGATGCATAGAATTGCAGGCCTATACTGAAATAGCAATTTACTGTTTAACAACTAGAATTCACGAAAGCCTATTAGCTATAATGGAAAACGAAATCATAGATGCAATCAACTTAGCGTCTTGAACAATGGGGATCTGACCTAGTAGGCGTATACGGTGAGTTGCTTTACCTGCATGGACATGTTGAAATTGTAATATCGGATTCCAAGAATCACTACCAAGACAGTATAGCCATGTATTTGGGTCCGATATAGCACTACCACTGCTATGGAACATGACATTTTATACTCTGTAGACCTATTGATAACTACAAACATTATTATTGTTATTATTATTATTATTATTATTGTTA
Organism: Diadema setosum; assembly: GCF_964275005.1. Classification (NCBI taxonomy): domain Eukaryota; kingdom Metazoa; phylum Echinodermata; class Echinoidea; order Diadematoida; family Diadematidae; genus Diadema; species Diadema setosum. Next base: position 28,545,539 of record NC_092699.1, on the reverse strand, counting down.
TTAATATAATAATAATTATTATTGTTATTATCATCATTATTATTATTATCATTATTATTATTATTATTGTTATTATTATTATTGTTATTATTATTATTATTATTATTATTATTGTAATTATCATTATTATTATTACTATTATTACTATCATTATTGCATTTTAATCTCCCAGGGTATCGTTAGGCCGGCGGCCATTGTCATTATCCCGCGTTGCCAGATATCAATTTAAAACACCGTTGTGAAGAGAAACAGACCTGGTAGAACAGATTGTTCACTGACGTAAACACAGGGTAGGATTCGAACTCAAACCTTTCTGCTATGATACCCCTCACCTAGATTCTTATCCATCACCACTTACACCACATAATGCACACTTATCAATGGTCGTGTATCTCACTCAGTGTGAACAGGCCACTAATCCCAGCTAGTACACTCAACATAACGGACATTAATTTTCTCATAAAAGTGTGAAGCCTAAGATTTCAACAGGTCTGAAGCTGGTCGGCATTAATGTAGATGTATAATGTAATGGCGGAAAACCTGCCAGAGTGTGGCATTATCATCACAAGAGATTTGGAAAGAATCACATTGTATCTCGTGTGATAACTTTTTTTTTTTTTTACTTTTAACCCCTCCATGGACTATTTTGTTATCTCCATGTCAACATAATTCAAACTCAAAACAATCAACCATAATCTCCTTTTTTTCTTAACATTTCTCTCATAAACATTTACATTGTACACAAACAAATATTGGAGTGACAGCCACCTTAAACCGAACTTGTTGAGAGTACCCGATACAGAATTTATACATCTTTCATCTGCACAACATTCATTTTTTTTTCTTCATAGAGTTAAACCTAGGGAGTTTGTTTTTTAACTTTTGTACAAACATTTGATGCTTAATCAAAATCACAACACAAATTAGAGCATCGTTTCTCTTTTCTTTAAAACCAAAAACAATATTTTCCAGACTTATTTTTTTCTGTGCTCCGTGTGTGATGTGTGATAACTTGTGATGTGTGATGTGTTGGAATATGTGTGATAACTTGACGAATTAGAATAATAATAATAATAATAATAGTGGCTACTTGTATAGCGCACAGGTCCACTTTTCAGTGCTCATGGCGCTTCAAAAATGAAAAAATATCATATATTTACAAGCATATACATATTCAAACATTTCAACAAAGAAAAAAATGGTAAACAAAAGCAAATATATACCAAATAAAGAATACAACATATATCAATTAAAAATACAATATTAATCCAATATTAATGACATACAGCAATTACAGTCCTCAGTATGAAAGGAACAGATAAGTTTTAAGTTTGGATTTGAATGACTCTGTAGATGACAGTTCCCTTAACTGAAGAGGTAACTGATTCCACAATTTTGGTCCCATAACGGAAAAAGCACGATCACCATACCCATGTTTTACTCTGGGTGTTTGGAGTAAGAATGCATCTGATGATGAACGTAGCCTTCGTGTCGGATTGTATTTTTGAACAGAATTACTTATGTATATTGGGGAAAAAGAATGAACTGAATGATGTACTAATAACAGAATCTTGAAAATAATCCTTTTTTCTACAGGTAACCAATGTAAGGAACGGAGAACTGGTGACATGGAATCAAACTTATAAGTAAAAGTTAACAATCGGGCAGCAGAATTTTGCAACCGTTGAAGTTTTGTGACATCTTTTTTTGAAAGATTACACAACAATGAATTCGAAAAATCCAACCGAGAAGAAATCAAAGCATGAATAAGTATCTCAGCTGCAGATTTAGACAAATATTTCCTTATGAAACTTAAATTACGCAACTGATATCGAACATTCCGCTGAATATGAGTTACATGACTTCGAAATGACATTTCCTGATCAAATATGAAACCTAAATTACGGGCTGTTTTCGACGGAGTAATGCAAGTGCTACCGATGTTGACATGACATGACTGATAATCAACTTTGCTTAACATATGCTTTGATCCCAATAACAGAAACTCAGATTTATCATCATTTAGTTTAAGGCCATTGGATGTAAGCCACATTTTCAGGTCTTGCAAACATGCTTCGAGTTTTACAATGGCGGATGACAATGAAGACACAGTGGGTTTAAAAGACAAATAAAGTTGCATATCATCCGCATAACAATGATAACTAATACTATGCTTGCGAAATACTTCACTAATTGGTTGCATATACAGAGAAAAAAGCAGCGGGCCTCCAACAGAACCTTGAGGTACACCAAACTTTGTCATAGTTTTACAAGAGGTAGAAACACCAATTCTGACATAATGAGATCGATCACATAAGTAGGATATAAACCAATCAAGAACAGTTCCTTTGATGCCCAAATATCTCAATCGATGAATCAGAATAGCATGGTCGACTGTGTCAAAAGCTGAGCTCATATCAAGCATGATAAGAGCAGTGATGTTACCACTATCTAATTCTCTTAACACAATATCTGATAAGTTGACTAACAGTGTTTCTTTGACCAGGCTTGTACGCAGATTGAAATGAATCAAGCAATTCATTATCTTGCAGATACATTGTCAGTTGTGAGAAAACAACCTTTTGAAGCAATTTACTTAAATAAGGTAAATTTGAAATTGGACGGTAATTTTTTAAACACTCCTGACAGCCTGATCTAAGCCTGCTTTTTTCAAAGTTGGATGAATAACTGCTTTTTTACACACCTGTGGAACTACACCTAATCTCAGGCTAGCATTTATGATTCTTGTGATAACGGGTGCTAAAACTCTGCCACACTTCTTAACCAAATCTGATGGGATTGGATCAAGTTCACATGATTTGTTAGGTGAGTTCTTAATAAGCTTTTCTATCTCATTAACAGTGACAGACTGAAACTCACTCAATTCTGACTTGACTTCACATACAATGTCATTTGGCTGTTCACAACGAGTTGGGAAACTCCGTTGGATTGCCACAATTTTATCAATGAAATATTGATTAAGACAATATGATTGGCTAACTCAACCTGATCACCATGAGTGAGGTGTTCTGGTAAAGGAGATCGCTGTTTTCGGTAAAGTAAAGCATTAGCAACTTTGTACAACTTCTTTGTATCTTTCCCACAATCCATAACCTTTTTTGAACGATATTGTAACTTAGCATCTTTAATCAAGGCATTTACACATCGCCTTTGTGCATGATACATCTGCTTGTGAATCTCCAGTTTTGTGGACCTTGACTTCCTTTCTAACTGTCTACGAAGCAGTTTTGCTTGAGCTATTTCTGGGGTATACCATTCCGTATTGGGGTGTATTGTGACCTTGATTCGTTTCTCAGGTGCCAACTTATCAAGGGTGGCAGTGAGTAAGGTGTTATACAAATTCACTTCATCATCAACATTATTAACTTGAGGTTCAGCTGATAAAAGAGACTTAACATGAGTATCAGCAACAAACTCTTGTGGGTTTACAGATTTCAAATTCCGTGTCACAACAAATGTTTTTTTGATACAACGTTTAGGAAGGTTCAATTCACACATTATTGCTGAATGATCTGATATACCTTCCACAACACCGGTATTACAAAGTTGTACAGTGTTACCTTTATGAGTTATAAGCAGATCTAATACATGGCCTCGATTATGAGTTGGCTCATTAATATGTTGAATCATATTAAAGGCTGACAATAATTCAGAGAACAACTTCGAATTCGAAGTTGATGAGTCCACAGGTATATTGAAATCACCTGCAATTAACAAGTCAGACGAGCAGAGAAGCTGTCCATCGAGAACATTAGAAAACTCATCCAAGAAAATCTGAAACTGTACTGAACTGGGTGGACGATATACATTGATGAAATGCAACGATTTCTGCATATAATTCAGAGTCATCTGAATCATTTCAAATGTTGTAACATTTGGGGAATCTATTCTGATATCTAAATGACTTTTAAACAACACAGCTATTCCTCCTCCTCGTTTGCCAACTCTGGGAATGTGCTTAAATGTGAAGCCATGTGGTGTCAATTGACCAATCGGAGCAGCATCATTAGGCGTAAGCCATGTTTCACAAATAGTAACAATGTCTAATTCATGATCAAGAATATAATCTACAAACTCAGCGGTTTTGTTCTTCAGCGATCTGGCATTTAACATAGCAAATTTCAAATTCATACATGAAATATCAGAATTCACAAATTTTCTTTCGTGTAACAACTTCACAGTTTGATCCCTATTTTGTCTTACTACTCTTTTACCTCTGTGAGTCTTTTTCACTCTGTTAATCTGTAGTGCTGTTATTCATTGCCATGTCACTTCATTAATCCTAAGGCACTTACAAGAAGGTTGAGTGGAGTAAACATTGTAAGGGTTCAGCTGTAAAAGGTCCGAAATACTATATGCACGTCTTGTATTGTTATCAACAGCATGATCTTTAGTAACTGACACACTAAATGACGGACCTGGGTTGATTTCAACATCTCCACTGGTAAGCAGTGACATGTGAAAAGTAGAGCTTGCATTCTTATAATACAAAATGCATGCTTTTGAGTAGCCTTTTACTCTGATACCGGTACTAGACATGTTCTTATCATTCTTCACAGTTGGTATTATAGACCTACTAAAAGCGCATGTGGCTGTACAACAATACATACATGGCAAAAGAGTCAGTATTAGACTCACAACAAACATATTCCTCATTCGTTCCACTATACTGATCATTATCATCACTGTATTGTGCAAAACGTACATACAAATCTAAAAAAATTTTTAAAAAGCTTCAGCTCATTCAAGTATACAACAGTTGAGCGCATGAACACATTAGCGCGTATGACTTCTACGCGCTTAACAGCCCTAGGCTCGCATGAGCGCATAAACACATAGTGCATACCCTACCTGAATATGAAGGCTGTGGTGTGGCTCCCGTGCAAATGATATCAAACCCCAAATCCAGTTTGCCGATTTTCAGCCAAATCCTCGAATTACTTAACACAAAAATGGTCCAGGAGATTCACAAAGCACATACAATACAGCTGGCACAGTGACACAAAAATAATATCACAGAACAACACAAAAATCATAAACAACTCAGAGCACAGAAAAGAGGCAACCACGCAGGGCGCTCTCTACGTTAGAATGTGTAGCTCGCAGGCATTTGCCATCTCATTACAACACAATTGTCTATTAAAGAATATTGCCCTTCCGTAATTGCACATCGCTCCATTTATCCGATCTCTCCCCCTTCATCTCTAGTATATCGCTCCCTCTCTCCATCTCTCTCTCTCCCTCCCTCTCTTTCTCTCTCTCTCTCGGTTTTGATCTTGTTTGTTAGAAGAGTATTGAAATAGCAAATTTGTTTAAAACTAGTCTTCACGAACATCAGAACATGACGAAATCTTAAAAGCTAAAGCTGAAAATGGTATTATTGTCATCAAAAACGTAAGCTTGTCAAGCAATGGAACATTGACGTGTATGGCTATTGCTTACCTGAACATGTGATAGTTGTGAAAGCTGGACTCCAAGTATTAGTACCAGAGCAGTAGCTATATGTTTTTGAAGTACTTCCAGTGATACATGACACATCCACACGAGACCACGGTGTATAGCTTGACTGGTCAGGAGAAATCACTACGTTGGGATTGAGACTTGGCCTCGCACATGTCTCTGTATACAGTAACAATATATATATATATATATAAAAAAACTCGTGTCGTGAGAGAACAGACAGCAGATAAATTGGATCCCTTGACAACATAAAACTGTCACATCCACATACATATCAAACAAAATAATTTACTTTTTGAAAGCAAGAGAATATCAAGCAGAAAGGTGAAGGCTGAGGTGTGAATTTGTGTACTTTTTTATTCAGACACGCAGAATCCTTGGTTTATAGGTTATTTCAACTGTCGTTTAAAAGGGCATTTTACCGGTTTTTTTATTTTTTATATGTTGTTCTTTTAATTCTAAAAGACCCAGAGGTGCAAACAGAATCAAAATTTCATAACGATTAAGTCCGTAATTTAATGTTAAAAATGGAACTTTTTAGGTGAGAATTATGCTAATGAGCTGACGAGCCCGGATGTTATGATGTCACAGGTGCTCTCACTATTGCTGATTACAAGTGCTCGCATACGCGTGCGTTAATTCGTATCGAGTAGCAGACGACGCTTAGGCCTAATTTAGCTAGCAGGCGGCGCTTGTGTACTGTTCTATCCATGTAGATATCTCAAATTTCACTAAACCAAATCGCACCAAAATTACAGGATATACTTCATAGCATATTTCAAAGTATTCTCTTACATTTGAACGAAATCAGTAATCGAGAAGTATCAATATTGACGTCGACTTTCAAGTCGTCACTCAAAAAAAAAAACCTCACTCTTCGCGAGAGATCTTGGCGAATGCAAGATACACAATCTAGAACTGAAGTTAGCCGACTAGTACTGTGCGAACGGGGAATTTACGCGAGAACTAAACTCAAAAGTGTAATGATTTTTGCGACTTGTGTGATATAGGAACTACATATTTCATTCAACTTACCACAAATAATTTGTACATTTATTTATTGCCCCCGATTACTTGAAAGATTTGTCTCATGATATTAAATGGCTAACTTCAGTCTGTGCGTGCGCAGCAGGTAGGTAGGGCCTGGCCGCAATCACTCGTGTTAGTCGTAGAGCAGATTATTTTTAGCGACGCCGACAGGAAAGTCGACATCTACACTTACGCTTCCCAACATGTGATTTGTTTCCAATTAACGTGAGCTGTTGGATATGAATCATAAAGTATTTCCTGTGAGTTTGGTGCCATTTGGCAAGGTGAATTTTGAGATATCTACATGGATACGGAAGTACGCTAGCACCTACACCAGCGCTGGGATCGCGAAGCGGCGACACTGTGTTAGAATCTACGTGGTCACGCTACTCTTCCGAGATATGGGTCCTATAGTACGTAGGCCTACTGAAACAAACTGTAGATCTAACATTAGTCCTTGGTGTAAATAACACCACTATGAGATTTATCTCGACTACAAAACATCGGAAATCCATAAAGCAGATACCTTACCTGAAAAATCCAGCACAGGAACAACAGTGCCCGCAGGACAAGGGTCCAGATCTAAATCTGGAGTCTGGACTTTCGTCTGGACTTTCTTCAAGTTCTGGCAGCAGGGGTATGTAACGTTACGCTGTGCCCATAGGGCCTACAGCTGCAATGTCGACGGTGAGTGAGTGTAGGGCCTACTCATCAAAACTTGGACTGCCACGTAGAACCTGCTCCTTGACTGCTCAGTAGTCCTAGTGCTAGTTCTAGTATTTCAGAGTCTATGTGTACTGGGTACCGTTTTCATCTCACTAAGTGTAAACCGTGCGTGCCGTTGAAGAGAGTCTATAGATCTACATTTGGATTTAGATTCACTCAGCCCTCATCTACGTTAGATAGTTTGAACTGGCGAACCATCGCTCGATCTAACTATACACAGCCCAGTCGCTGTACATGGTACGTCGCGACAGGGCTGTACGCGCGCGACCACCAATCACTAGGAGAGGCGACGTAATCGTATCACGATAGCTTTGACTTTTGATACTTACGATCGTTTTTGTCACCTCAAACTCATCGAGTATACTCTTCAATATTTACTCTACATCTGATGCTATATATATTCAAATGTACGTAATGAAACTTACCGAAATTGATCATCATATCCCGCATGTCCACACCGTACACAATCTTTCACGCCAGGCCAAGCTTAGATATCGGGTGGTCACGTGATGTGAATGCCCTTTCAAGCAGCGTACGCACGGTTACTAGTATAAGGTATACAGCTATAAACTGTGTACTGGGTTATTGTGTCGCAGACGCCAAGGTTTGTTCGACACTTTCAACGCACACGCGCTCGCTCTGGAGCACATCCGGTCACGCATGCGCATAAGTCAAGGCGCCATTTTGAATCCTGCAACGACGAAGCCCGACGGTCAGGAATTGCGCCAGAAAGTGTCATTTATTTGTTCCACGGACTTATCGCAAGTGGTCTCCATGGACCCAGTGTGGCGAACTATTCTTCTGTAGCATTTAACGTGAGTAAAGTATTCTGTTTAAAGGAGAAAAGTATACATGTTCCTAAGTTTTGTAGTTGTGTTGAGGTTCCTCACTTCGAGGCTGCATGCCGTGCGTGTCAGACGCTGTTTTCGCATAGCGTAACAGTGTCTGGTCGGGCTACGCTCGATCATGATCATCAATGCGTAACGTTACTTACACACAGTCTTCTATGGGCAGCACGTTCGTATAACGATGCCAATTTCATTTTGCATATCTGGAATTTCCCCACAAGTTTTATCTATATAACAAGCTGTTGAAGAGATTGCTTTTAAAGATTAATAGATATTGTTTAACATATTTATTATAGCTCCATATTGCAATTATAGTAAATAACAGCTTTTGCAGTACTTCGTGTGAGATTTCATCAGTAAATTGGCATGATGTAGTTCGTCTTGCTAATGTCGGAGTTGTGCACCAAGAGCACCTGTGACGTAGGCCAAATTGTGTGGATCGTTCCATGGCTTGCTCGTTTTCATTTTTTTTTTAAAATTATTACAGGCTTATCCTGGGTTTTACAATCCTCTCTTTCCAGTAGTAGGCATCAAAAAATGTAGATTAGAATTATCAGACAATTAGAAAATGTCAGTACAGTTTTCTTTTAAAGAGATTTTTTTTCCCCTCATACAGAGGTATTTTATTTAATGATATTTCATATGCCACGAACTAGTTCGATTCACATAGTTCATCTTTTTCCTAATAATAGTCTAGTTGGATTTCTGAAAAAAGGCTCGCTAAAAAGGTGTTAGAGGCATTTTTGAGTAAAAGTTGGGAACCAGTCTCTTTTACCTAATTTGAGTATGCTGAATCCGAAAAAATCCGCTTCCCAAGCAAGATTCACCATCTAATTTGCATAATCTAAGTGATTGCCCAGCCACAGAAATTGTCAGTTGCAGACACGCATTTTGTAGAAATTCTTTGCAAACGAGCTAGAAAAAAAGTGATTTGAAATCTTTGTATTGAAATGGAATAATCAATTTGAGAGATAAACGTTTCTCAGGTGGTAAATAGTGTATTTTATTCATAATCATGCAAATTAGTACTGAAATAAGCAGATGAACATTTATATATACATTTATATTAACACTGGAAAAGCAATTTTAACATTTTTTTTTTTCTTGAGAGGCAAGTTAAACACTAAATATGTAGACTTTATGGTTTTGAGGGGTAGGAAAAATCCAGTTCCCAAGCGATATTCACCGATATTGATCATCTAATTTGCCTAAACAAAATGGCTACCCAGCTACAGAAATTGTCAGTTTCAGACACGCATTTTCTATAAATTCTCTGCAAACGAGCTGGAAAAAAGTGATTTAAAATCTTTGTACACAGGTGGTAAATAGTATATCTTATTCATAATTATGTAAATTAGTAGGCCTACTGAAATATGCAGATAAATATATATTAACACTGGAAGAGTAATTTTTACTTTTTTTTTTTCTTGAGAGGGAAGTTAAACACTAAATATGTAGACTTTAAGCTTTTGGGGGTTAGATAAAAACCATAATTCCTTCTCAGTCATGTCAGTGGTATCAAAAAAAAAAATGCAAATATTGTAATTGGTATGCAAATCACAATGTAAGCTTCATAATTTTATGTGCATGCATGCAGTTCATTCCATAGCCTATAACCCCGATGGGATTTTTTTTTTTCAAATCCTCAAAACGGTCCTCGTGGATCTTTTTTTTTTTTTTTTGTAATTCAAGTTAGGAACCCGATTCTTAACCAAAATTGATTGCTCTAGGAAAAAAACCCAAAACAAATCCGGTTCTTATTCAAGTGAATGAAATTTAACATATTATTATGTGCATAATACATACAAAATGGCTGCAATATTGAAAATATTTTCTAGTACATTGATAATCGCAAAACGAATTGATGAAAACTCTCTCTTCGCGGATCATTTCTCAACTTTTTATGGGGAAAGGGGGGGGTGGTTGAAAATGTCGTAGATCACGGACTGCATTTTGTTCATATGCACCATAGTTCCAATACATGTATGTATTCCTGTAGCATCAGCGCGGAAATTCTATTTCCCACTGAATCAGAGCATGGTGGTAATCATGACACGTAGTATTCATTATTATAAAATGGGTTCACGAATGTAGCCAATAGGAAGCGCTGAAATGAGTCACGTGGGCGTTGTTTACTTTAGTACCATTGCACTGCAGTACCAGTGCGCACTCAATCAGTTGTTACAAGTGCGTCGCGCGCTACTATACGCGCTGTCAATCCTGTAAACAACTTCTAGTTCGGGCTGCCGGCCGGCCTTTCTTGTGTGCATAACATATTATGTGGCGTACGTATCACATACAGTATTCTTTCGTACAGTATGGTAGGTGTTCAACACACCGACCGGGTCCATATCAACCGACCGCGCACTATAATGGCATTGCGCGTACAGAAAGAAAATGTACGCATGGGACTACGCGCAACGGCGTTCGATTCTTCACTGGGCTACGCTACCGAGTAAAATGAGGCGAAAACAAATAAGTATTCCCTCTAAATTAACGAAATTTAGCAAAATCGAATAAGATTTGTCGTGTAAATACATATAACTAGGCCTACCTTTGCTGACTCGTTGTTAGATGTAGAGTATCCTTCCGTAATAAATTTGACGATTTTGACCGCAAAATTGTCACCGCCGCATGTACGATCGTGCACACACGTTACACATACACATAACATAATTATTTTGTCGCCCGCTACGACCGTACGAGTTGAAGCAGAAACGAGAAATGAATGTGAAAAAAACAAACCAACTCATCTAATTTATTTCAATTACGATGAAAAGTTTCCCAATGAAAATCAATTCAAATTCATCAAACAGCCCTTCAAAAGTAATATCGAAGGATTCAAAATATATTCAAATATTATTGGGGAAAAAATGACGGCTGGAAAAAAAAACAGCGGCCTGTCGAAAAAACGTATTTAAGTGCCCTTTATACGTGTTGCCAGGGTGGTCGGTTGAAATGAACAGGGCAACTGAGTGCGGAAAAAATGACACCCCACGCGTTCGAAGCCGCCATCTAGAGCGCGTACCTCAGATCGCATTTTCAGTGCGCGCTTGTGAATCCGGAGTATTTTCTCCACACGTGAGTAAAATTTCAGGCAAATTGTGAGATTTTTCACGTTTCTATTGATAGAAAAACATTAGGTGGCGGTATTATGAACACCCAACCATACTTGTGTGCGGGATTTCCGAGTGCGACGTGCTTGACTCTCTCGAGCGAGTGCTACATGTAGCTGACTTGACCCACAAAGGTACGTGAAAAATGCTGTTACTAGTGTTAGTTTTCGACCCATTTTATAAAACAAATGATGCACAGGATTATTTGGCGTTAGTGGAGATGCAGCTCACTCTCGGGTATTTACAATGTAGTGCAACATGCACTCGGCTTCGCCTCGTGCATGTTTCACAATTGTAAATACCCTCGCCTCCACTAACGCACTCTATCCTGTGCATCATTAATTGTATATTACAGTAATGGGTTCAAGAACGTAGCCAACAGGAAGCGCTGAAATGAGTCACGTGGGCTTTGATTACTTTAGTACCATTGCACTGCAGTACCAGTGCGCACTCAATCAGTTGTTACAAGTGCGTCGCGCGCTACTATACGCGCTGTCAATACCTGTAAACAACTTCTAGTTCGGGCTGCGTATGCCGGCCGACCGGCCTTTCTTGTGTGCATAGCATATTATGTGGCGTACGTATACAGTACTCGATACGTACAGTACAGACTAACAGTGGGGGATTTCCGAGTGCGACGTGCTTGACTCGACTCTCTCGAGCGAGTGCTACATGTAGCTGACTGGACTACTGACCCACAAAGGTACGTGAAAATGCTGTTAGTTTTCGACCCATTTTAGAAAACAAATGAAGCACAAGATTATTTCGTGGCGTTAGTGGAGACGCAGCTCACTCTCGGGTATTTACAATGTAGTGCAACATGCACTCGGCTTCGCCTCGTGCATGTTTCACAATTGTAAATACCCTCGAGTGCGCTACGCCTACACGAACGCACTCTATCCTGTGCATCATTTGTATATTATTATCATGTTTCATAACACACACATGAGTACCACAAGTGTTATGCAAATAACTCTCGGTTTAGTGATGATGATGATGATATATATATATATATATATATATATATATATACATATACCTATATACATATATAAAAGATAAAAAAAAAAAACTGGAACAAATTTACCAGTGGTTTATAAATTTCTGTTCACAAATTTTCGAGCGACTCGCTCTTTGTCAAGTTTTGGTAATGAGAGAACAATAACAACAGTTTCAACACTGTTCCAGTTTTTTTTTTTAAATCTTATTGTCTTGCCAACACGTGGAAAACCTACTATATATATATATATATATATATATATATATATATGAAGAGTTTGTTCGCAAAAACCGATAAGTCCATATTTGCCAAATGGAGATATTTCCGATTAAAGGTCAAGAAAAATAAAGAGAATAATAAGAATACTTTCGCTTCTTTTGACCATAACTTCAAAATGTATACCTTTATGTAGTGACCAATATATCATTTAAAAGGTATTATTTTGTACTTTATGACAAAGACCGTACTTCAAAATCTTCAAAAATGGACTTATCGGTTTTTGCGAACAAACTTATATATAGCGAAAACTGTGAGCAAAGAAAATGGGTTTTTGAACCCGAGACCTCCGGATTACTAGACCGGTACTCTACCGACTGAGCTATTGAAAGCCCTAGATCGGTGTTCGTCCCAAACAGGTAAACCCTTAATATATATATATATATATATATATACATATATATATATATATATATATATATACATATATATATATATACATATATATCGCAAGCATTCGTCTGTAGGTTGAAATGGGGTAAGTGGTTTTATTATATTTTCTTTTAAGGCATTTTTTTTTATTGCACGTAGAAGAAAAACACCTTTGATTTCACAACAAACATTACTGATGTCCCAATAAATAAACAAAATTATGTTGTAAATCCGCTAGATGAAATGATATCTTTTTTTAAGACTTGAGAATGATCCATTGGGAAGTTTGCTATAGTAGAATAGCCGCGATCACACACTGCCAAAAGATCAAGAAGTTTAAGTTCGCGATCTCTGAAGTCTCAAGGTTTGTTTAGATTGGCAAAATATCGAAAAGTTTAAGATTGCAATCTTTAAGATCTTGAAGTTTTACAAGTGCGTGTGACTGCAAACTTTCGGCGAAACTTTTTACTACAACTAGGGATATTTCATCCTATGCCATCCCCGCCAAACTTCTCGATCTCTTGCCAGTGTGACCGGACAACAAAACTTGACATCGCGAAGACTTCGCGATCTTATCATGATAAACTTAAACAACGATGTTAGAATAGCGGTGAGGGAAAAGAAATGAAAAAAAAAGACGTGTGGCATACATCTACCTAGATTTGATCCTTCTACATCTGTTATAAGGATGTAACTTAGTCAACTTCCAAGACAGTTTGGACTTTGAAATTGCCTCGGCCAGTGCAATCTGCGAAATAAGGGGTTCACACCTTCCTGGTCCTTTTTGTTTTTTGTTTTCGATATACGTGGATAACATGCCGCCAGTGATAACTACCAGGTATTAATGCATTTCAATTTATTCTTAATTGGAGGACGCCACGCTTCCTTGTCTGTCTGACTTTTGCTAAATGGGTAAATAATCCGGTCCCATTCCTCGAAAAATCATATTGTTATGCATCTTCACCAGCGAGAAGTGACATACCTTATAATCCGCTGCCATTGATTTATGTCTTTTTATGTTGATCGTTATGATTTTAGACATCGAGCTTAAGTCCATGTTTCATATTAGTCTAGAAGACACATTTATGATAGATCTCATAATTGTGATTCAGATCATAGAAATGATATTTTAGCAAATAGGGCTCTAGCTTTAAGGGCCAGTGGTTTGTAAGAACTAATGAATACTGAATACTCATAAGGAACCATAATACATACAGAAGATTCCAGTTCGTATAAGAGGTAAATGGTCGCCGTTTTGCCTCTCATTATATGCTTTTCAAGTATAGTTTTTGAATGTCCATGCTGCATGTCACTTGAATTTCTGCCCAAGAATTAGGACATGGATCTTTTTTTTTTATGGAGGACCTGGGTTTTCCACCACCTTGCGAACATGAAGTTACTTTTGTTCGCTTGAGAGACAACATCAATCCGATAGCTATTACCCTAAGACCTTCTTCTGAAGATACTGGAGTTGTGCTTTTTCTGCCAGACTGATACTGACAGTAGCACTCTTAGTAAAGCAAGTGATCAAGAACTCACAATCATCAAGAATGCTGCTTGTACGAGAAGAAAACTAAAGGATTTCTAGAACGTGGTTGTTATCAGTCGTCTTTATAAAAGAATAAACTTATATTCGATTCAAAAGATGCATCAAGCAAGCTCGTTTTTTCACAATATATGTTCCGCCCATTTTACAGACAAAAGTGAACTGAACGCTCGCGGAAGCAGTCCAACGACAACACTCCTGTATAAAAAAATAAATAAAATAAAATAAGAAGAAAAACCTGCTCACTGCGCCAGTAGACAATGGGTGGGAACGTTTTGATCTGGCCTACAGCCTGTACAGATGTATCTAGCTCCAATCCTGCAAAGTTGCCTTGAGATGATTTCATGTGCATGCGAAAGCAATGCAGAACGTTTCGACGCAAATGTCACACGTCAGGCCTACGATGTACAGCTGTGTGCATGTTAGCAACAATGTGATGATGCAAGCCTTGCATGAATGTAGATTAATTCAGCTCGATTGAGAAATAGATTCTTCGACTCAGATTATGTTTCTTCAGCAGCCAAAATAGGTGTTAATAACTGAAGAATTACAAAGACATCCTTTGTTTCTGTTTCCGGGATTCCAGTATATTTCTTACAATTTTTTTGTTTTTGTTTTGGGTTGAGCCTGAAGAGTGGGTAAAGAGATAAATAACAAATGACATGGATTATGTTCGCAGACGAGATTTATTAAAGTTGCCTCTTGATTTGACATTCAACTGCCGATTGAAAATAATTGTAAATCAATTTATCCAATGAAAACAACAAATTACAGGGAAAAATAAAGTGATCTTGCACTAATCTATCGAGCAATGTATAGTGATGACCCGTATTGTGATTGCCCAATAACTTATCCTTCTTTCATGACGCCATGATACACTTTGATAGCAAGACCTTGTTTTGGTGGAAAAAATGCATAGAAAATTTGTAAATATTTGTATAAGTTATTATGCAAATGAGACAATAGAGGTGTGTTGTTTAGTAGTTGCAATTAATTTTGTATCTCTTCATCACACAAGGAATCATGAACAGGCCTTAACAATAATAACTGTTATGGATCATATTCATATATGGCTGCAGTGCGTATAGTAGAATCTCGAAACCTGCCTGGTCTACGGCCTCTTGAATAAACATATTTCCGTAAGTGTTATTCAATCTGTTCTTCTTTATTGATTGATTTCAGTAATTGATTTACCTCGGACTCTGACGACACTATAATGTGCACCTTGTTTGCCCGATAACTTAGCTGTTTTTCAGTACGCCAAGGTACATTTCGATAGCAAGACTTTTCTCTCTAAAAAAAAAAAAAAAAAAAAAAAAAAAAAACGAGTGAAAGTATTCACTCTTGAAGGAGTGAATACAAAAAAGAGTGAATTAAGAGTGAAATTGGAGTGAATTTTGAGTGAAAATGTTCATTTTCACTGATTTTAGAGTGACCTCAGGGATCACTCCAAAATCTTCGAGTGATCCCTGAGGTCACTCCAAAAAGAGTGAAAATGAACATTTTCATTCAAAATTCACTCCAATTTCACTCTAAATTAACTCTTATTTATATTCACTCCTTCAAGAGTGAATATTTTCACTCGATTTTTTTAGAGAGTTTTTAGGGAAAATATTCATACAAATGGCCAATCATTTGCATAATTAATTATGCAAATAAGATTATTAATATATACCGTTTTTGCTTGTATCTCTTTATCACAAAAGAATCATTGACTTAGTTCTTGATATGATAACTATAGTGATTCAGATTCGCGGCAATGTGTTGTACAGAATCTCGAAGCCTGTCGTAGTTTAGCCTCTTGCATAACAATTTGCATACGTAATTGCAAATATTATTATTCCATATATTGATTCCAGTATTTGATTTTCCTCGGACTCTGATGACACCATGTACACTTTGTTTAACCAGTCTGTTGACCGATAGCTTATCATTTTTCACTAAGCCAAGGTACATTTTGACAGTAAAACTTTGTTTTACGGAAAAATACGTTGAAAAAATGCATTAAAACTTTTAACTTATATAGCGAAATCAAATATTTCTTACGTGAACTGGGATGAATTGCTGACAATAATATTGCAACCAAAAGGTTCAGTGCACAATGTCTCCAATCCATGGCTATCAAAAATCCTTCGATTTCACAACAAAGAATATGAAAATTCGTGCAAGACGCAGAACTGTGTGCAGCGAGAGTATTGAAGATTAACACCAACAGGTTCACATGCAGCTTCTAAGTTTCACAGACATTCATAGCTCATACTTATGTACTTTGACCTTATACCAGGTTTGATCATTACAAATGATGATTTATGGCAGGATTTATGATGCATTTATAGCTATTTACGCAAACGAAGCAAAGTTTCGTTTCAAAGGCACAATTTTGTGACGGTTAGACGAGGGACGCGAGAAGGGGTTGCGAAGGGGGATTCTCCTTTCTTTGCTGTATCATTGTTCTCACAGGAAAGACGATAAAATGAATGCCGAGGGAAAATGTTATTTTTTCTGATGTTAAATGAGATGAAAATAAACGTTTAATGGTGATGAATATGATGACAGTAAATGATATCTTTGACCACAAATCCAGAAAACTTCATGGCTTAAGGCTTTCATTTTATCATCTCTTTTAAATGGTACGTAGCAAATTTGTAGAAGTTAACAGTAATGCTCAGTTGTGGTATAGTACTAGACAAAACGGTTCCAAACACAGAACGAAGCACATAAGATAATAAAATGATTCACTGTACATCAGTGATGCGTTGATGAATTAACAGCCCTCATTACTATTATACATCAGCGCTCGGAAGAGGAACACATGGTTGGTGTAGCCAGTTTCCAGAGCTCCAAATAAAAACCGATGTTGACACTTAGAAGTTTGTCACGACATTATAGTACATAATCTTCCATGTTTATTGTGGCAAACATTGGTCCCAACGATACGGCAAAGTGGCTCTGTCGGTAGCGAATCTGTCTTTGAATTGAGTGGTTTGGGTTTGGAAACGGGTATTAAGAACGAATTCAAACGAAATATCAATTTTGTATTGGCAATGCTATACAAGAGTATGTGTTATCATGTCTTCATTTGATTTCTTCTCGCTTGGATTTTTCGAATTTGCATTTTTGTGCTCTTCCAAAGAATGATGTCGCAAAACTTCAACGTTTTTTTAATCTTTTTTTTTTATGATAAGATTCAAGATTCAAATTTATGTTTCGTTTCCATAAAATAAACAGAGACATATAACGTAACGGTTGCAAAATTTTGCCCCGGATGTTAACTTGCACTAAAATGTTTGATTCCATCACCGGTGCTCCGTTCTAACATTGGCTGCCAATTCGGGGGGGGGGGGGGGGGGGGATTATTTTCAGGATTCTATTATTAATGGATCATTCAGTCTCTCTTTCCCCCGCATACCTGCGTGACTCATAGCCCGACACGAAGTCTACGTTCGTCATCAGATGCACTGTTACTTCAAACACCCAGAATAAAACATGGACGGGAGGTTCGTGCCTTCTCCTTTATGGGATAAAAACTATGGAATTAATGACCTATTCAGTTACGCTGGTTTTCATCCACAGAAATATTCAAATCCAAGCTAAAAAATTATTTGTTCCTCTCACATTGATAGGATTTATAACTGCAATCCATTATTATGTTCAGAAAAATTGCGTTCCTTATCTGGTGTTTGCTTGTTGCTTGTTGTTTTCTTCCCTGTTGATATTTTTGAATACATCTATACATTTTTCTTTTCTTTTTTGAAACGCAGTGAGCGCCGAAAGGTGTACATGTGCGCTATACAAATAGCCACTATTATTGTTATTTATCATTATTATTATGTCGTCCCCTCTGTAGAGACAAACACTTTGTCCACCCCCCCCCCCCCCACGCCATTGGACATAAAATGGAAATGCCGTGTGCGAGAGACTCAATCCACGCATGGAAAATATCCCTCTTCATTCATTCATCGCAAAGAGCATGGCGCACAACCCGGTGAAGTGGTCTACCCCAAGTAACTCGCAACACCCAATGAAAGAGCAGCTACGTACTATCAGGACTATAGTTCCACTTACTCTGAGCTATCAATTTATCTTCTCAGATGAAAATTAAAGCAAATAATTTATTTTATTTTTTTTACTTTCAGCTCTTAGCAATGTTCACGACGATTCTACGTTACATCGAGTCATTTTAGATTAACTATGAAATCAAAGCAGGTTATTGAAATCCCTTTTCTCCCTGCATCAAGATTTCAGTGACGCTGATATGTTGTTAATATTACGCAAATTGGACATTTTTCTGCGACTGAACTCATACAAGCGATTTGTCGTGTCATGAAGACTAAAATACATTTTTATCAAACCATGCTGGGGTAAAGATCACCATGGATCACAGTTTGCAGAAATCGAAAGAAAGAAAAAAAAAAGTTGTAAAAATTCCAAAGGTTGTGTATCGAGGGAAAAAAATACATGTATAAGGTACACAACACAAACACAGTTGAGAGAGAACATCCTGGCTATTAGCAACTTTATTTCAGTTTATTACACGTGTCACAAAAATCATTGCTTTTGTGTCAAAGACAATCCTGGAAGTGCAGTATATAACGAATCAGTATATGACAAACAAGCAGGCACGCCTAGACATGTTCACACACACACACACACACACACACACACACACATATTATCCATATATGCACACGTATGTGTGTGTGTGTGTGTGTCTGTGTTTTATTATTATCATTAAAATTTACACAAAAATCATTTAGTGTATGGTTAAAATCAAAACAAGACTCGACACTGACGTTTTTTTCCTTTTTCGCTTCCGACAATGAAATTTGGTGGCTTGTAAGCTGTTTGTGCCACCAACACATACCTTTCCTTGAAAGTGGTTATGGCTGAGCATTTATTTTTGGTGGACCCGGGCCACTGTTATTGTCGAGCAATGTGTATCGTGAATATAATATGTACCAGGTATGTTTAAATGCACAGATGAACATAAAATAATTCTCGGCCTGCTCTTTTCATTGATTTTACTGCATACATGTCGCAAAAGACACTCATCGACGAATTTATGTACATGTATTCATGTATAGACACACATGTTTTTAATGCATTTTTCTGGAGAAACCGTTTTATTTTTATGCTAAGCTACATTCCATCAAAATTTACATTCATATGTCTGTTCACAATGAATGAGTATAAAACCAGGTATCTAACCAATCTCATTAATGAAAGTTTGTCACTCGACACATGGTAAATGTGACGCGAAAAACACATACTACATTTAATGTATAAAATCACGACTCAATTAACCCTTGGATAAGGGGTTTGAAAACAATTATTTTAGACTCACTTCTTACAATTTAAGATCTTTGCTAAGCTTCTCGTTACCCAAGTTTAATACTCACTTTAAAACGTAATGACAAGCCTCACTTATAATTATGGGGCTAGATTGTGGAATAATCTGTTATCAGATCTGAAATCCCAATGTACGTGTACTTTCGATGGTTTTAAAAAGAAATTAGATCAATATTTTGAAAGAAAACATTGTAATATAATCTAGTAGAATACGCTTTTTTCAGATTATCATTCGGACATTGTAATATCGATATGGTTTGAGAGTTATTTTACTCACTCATATATTTATGTCATATTACCATGTCACTTTGCTCTAGTTTTCTTTTTTTCTGTGATTTAGTATGTTCGTATGTATTGTTTTGTGAAGTTACATCACCGTATTTTGTTTTGTTTTGTTTTTTATCTGTGCACGGACGTGCTGAAGAACAGCCATGGCTGAAGCTTGTCCTGTTCTGAAATAAAATATATGAATAAATGAATGAATGCTAGGAGGCATTTTGCATAACCGACACTTCTCCATCTTCTAAACTTGTGATTGGTCAATCGCATTGAATGGACCAGAGAAATTTAGAATTGTTTATGATATGTCTTTGATTGTATGTGTGTATGGGAATTGGTAAATGTGTGTGAGGGTTTGCATTATGGGTGTTGGTGTGTGCGCTTAGTGTATGAGCTGACTTTGACAACTTCATGTTGAGCTGAATTTATGTCATCTCATTCATTGGAGGGGAAATTAATTACGGCAGGTTTGAACGGCCAGAAGCAATTACTGATTATAAATCACTAATAAAATGTCACTGGCATGGCTTAAAGACTGTGTTCCGAGTATTATATCAAAGTACAAAAAAACACAATATGGCGAACTGATGCTTTATCTAACGAGGCATCATTGTCCTCTCTCTGCTTCTCATGTTCCAGGTGCTGTACTTCACAGTTCGGTTTTCACTGCGGGAGATAAAAGAAAGGACAAATAAAATTGGATGTTAGCTCTGTTTCAAAATTGCATGACAATGTTAAGATTATTACTAAGAGAGAATTCCAGTGCAGTTGAAAGTTAGTCGGAAAAGAGGAGTAACATTTTCTTAGCTCAACAATGAAAACTTCATCAAAATCAGATGAAAAATAAGGAACTTGTGACAAGTTTTGTCAGATTAATACTAAAGGATGTCATATCAGTTAATTGTCAGTGTTTTTACCTTTATCTATTCAGTTTATATCTAATTCGTTTTAATATCCATTTGTCTATTCACTCACCTATTAATCTTTTTATTAATTTATATATCTGTTAACTAATTCCCCTATTTTATGTATTTATTCATTCATTCACTCAGTAATAAAGAACGAAACAGAGAGATACGTATGCCTTTAAAATCTCACAGTGCATGTTCAGAAAAAGGCCGAAAACAATGAAATCGTCCGGAGGATAGTTCGAAGAACGAGTTTTCACGGAGAATTTCACATTACTTACGAGCACAGCGAATTCTTGGTTTCCATGTCCCGTCATTGCAGAACGCTCTAGGACCACCGAGTCTGACCATCCCGGTAGTTTGGGCGCACTGGAAGGTGTGCACCTCGCCATGGCGAAATAGCTCGCCCGCAACATCTGAATTGTCTGGTCCGGTGCAATTAGCTAAACGTGTATGGCAAAAAGTAAAAAGTAACAGATATCCTGATCATGGATACGCTAAAGTTCGATCACAACTGGTGGAGCAAAATGAAATTATTATAGTCCATGAGTGAATGGCTTGTCCATATACTTCTTTGCAAACTTGTTTCCTTTTTTTCACATTTTCCCTAGCAGCGATACGTGACTGTCGCGATCCCCCCCCCCATTCATTCTATTGGTAATCTCTTATGACCCCGTTATTCTCTGTTATTCTTAACCTGATTATGTACATGTAGGACAGGTAGGAAAGTCAACAATGAATATATGAAATGTATGATGTGTAATTTAAACTTCAGTGGTGCAGGAAAACGCACTTATGTAAGACTTTACGTAAGTGGAAAACAGGTTGCAGGCCTACGCCTGTCTACTTCCTACAAAACTTTATCATTATTCTGTCTGTTACAGCTAATCGAAGTTTCCCTCAGTGCTTTTTCTGATTTCAATGTAATGTTTAGATATCTATGTATAGTATGTGCCTTCAAACACATTTGTGTTTGTACAGAGGGTTGAAAAACGAGCAAACTCTGAAACCTGACTTATGAATAAATCTTGAATTAAATAGAACTTATTTATGCTTTCATTTTAAAATTACCTCCAACAGAATCGTGTCTATTAAGCTATTGCTCATATCAATGTCAGTGTTATCTGGCATATTGTTTTTGAACTTTTGAGGATCAAAAGTGGGAAATGTTTTTGTAACACCTAGTGCACAGAGTCAACTCAGACACATAGTTACATGTGTATGACAATGTATGATTTTTTTCGTACCTTGCTATTCATATACTATTCCCTACGTTTTGAATGTACATGATGGACAATGCCCGCAATTGACTTGATAAATGAATAAAAAGGAATGGCGTTGAAAATGGCGCCTAGATAGAAACCTCTGCAGACGGGAAGGTCTCCACCAATGGTGCCACTCCACGTTCCCTCGTTGCAGACGATCCGCCACGGGCCGTCCACGAACAGCTCGCCCTCGCACGAGAAGAGGATGGTGTCGGTGTGGTCGTACATGATCTGCTCCTGCTTCGCCTCGCCTGTAAGTTTGGAGGTGTGAATCACGCGTGTGTCGTTGAAAATTGGTGTCTGGCATTTGTCTGGAGGTATACGGAAAGACAAAATCTCAAAACAATTGTATTGGTCACACAAAGGAATCTATACAAGGGGCGGATCCAGGAATTTTGTAAAGAGGGGGTGCCTTTAAAAAAAAAAAATAAGGGGGGCGGGGTGCGCTCAGTGTGCTCCCCCTGAATCCGCCACTGTATACTGCTTTCTTTAGATAAACCTTCATGATCATGTACAAACGACCATATTTTCAGAGGTTGAAACTAAACTCTCTCTCTCTCTCTCTCTCTCTGTAAACCAGCAATGCTAGTTTACAGTAACTCTTTAGTATGAGCAACCAAAGAATGGACATACAGCACACCATGAAAAACGACAGGAAAATGAACATGCGTTACGGGCTGTGAATTTTACCAATACTATATACTTTTCTGCAGTAGCTAATTATGGGATTTGTGATTTATCAGGGGTTCACTCCCCCTCCCCCCCCCCAAAAAAAAAAAGAAGGGAAAAGTAACTTACACTCAATGAAATTTGTTAAAAAGCAGTTCATTACTTCTTTTAGGATGACAGCTTCAAACTTCCATAATACAGAAACATTCTAATGTATAATGGTGGCACTGTGAAGCTGCAACAGTGGGCAATCTGTGAATGAATCTTATGTAACGCCTGATAAGATTGTTGTTTTGCTGTTTTCATTATTTGTGAAAATGTTACTCGACAAACGAAGGAAGAACTGAACATACACTTTATTGGCTTTGACATGTATAGCAACTCTAGTAATCCGGCCTGGTACGTCATTACCCCAATATTCAGAAAAAAAAAAAATGTGACAAGTCATTCTAAACAGGAATTGGTGAACAAGGGAGACGTTTAAACATAATATAAAGTTTTTGGTACCTCAAAAGTTTCCCTGAGTTTCCTTGTCTTCGTTTGTGTTTCAGGTTAAAGTACCTTTCATATAACTAACACTGTGAGACTTACTCGCCCCAAAGTGCTCTCATGTCTTAGTAATCATGCAATAATGGTTTCGTACCAGAGCAGAGCGGGCTCTGAAAAATTCGAACGAGCCGTTAGTTTGACTCGACGCGGTACCGCTGGCTGTAGGTCAGTTAACGAAACACACACATTAGATACACACAAGTAGTTCAGTGTTGTTAGGCCCTTCCGAAAGACCGGACATGTACAAGTCTATGCACTATGACGATTGCTGTCTGTGACGTTATCGTTTCATTTTAAAACGACTGGTCGTGGAGAGTAATGAAATAAGCAGAGATCATATCGCCACAGGAAATTATGTAGTTACTAAGATGACTACAAGTCCTGTCGCCAAAGTATCGTTGCTGCGACCTTGCCATAAAACTGCAATAATTTGACGCGAAGGAAAAGTTTGTTCTCTACGTTTTCATAGCAAAATATCATGGAATACACAAACAGTATATTGGAAACTTATGTACAAGTTAAAAAAAAAGACTTGTAGGGGGAAGACATAATCACTAAATCCAGTTTCCATATGTACATGGTTGCTACTACTTATGATACCCCTTTTTGGGTAAACTGTAAAAAAAAAAAAAAACACACACAAAAAAAAAAACAGTCCATATCTTTCTTACTTGGGGTACAACTTTGGTGAAAACCTTATAAGATTTTCTTTATTCGTTGTTTGATTTACTCGTTTGATTACATGAAATGTATTTTAATCAAGATTATTGAAGTCCTTAATGTTTACGTTTGTGAGAATGTTTGTTTGCGTATGTATGTATGTATGTATGTGTGTACCCATAAGTAAACTCCTGAATATACTAAGTGTAAATTCGTGATCATGCCAAGTTGTTTACATCCATGCAGGGAAAAGGTTGATGAAAACGACTTACCCAATAACAGCGAGCCAGTGGTGTAAAACTGAGTCAAAAGTGGTCTGATCTTGAGTTCCTATAGCGGAATCATCGTCAGAGACAAAATGACATACGTAACAAGTTTACAAGCATACACACAATGATATAGACTACAAACATAATGATCACAAAACATGCACTAGCTGGAAGGTGCTAGAGACACAGAACAATGAAAACAAATGGAAAGGGTTGAGCTTCAAGAATAGTGAGCCAATCAGGTGTGTACGAAAGCGGGGGGGGGGGGGGGGGGGCAAACATGAAAAAAGGTGTTATGTATAGTGCCAGCGCTGATCCCTGGGCTATTCGGTGGTCAACCTGCGAAGGGTAAAGGGGGGGGGGGGGCAACATCAAACAAGTCAGGAACAATACAATGATGATGGTAATAAACGTGTGAAAGAATAACCACAGCATTAGTAGAGTGAAGGGGCAAACAGGATGAATAGAAAAAAAAAAAAAATATGTATGCTGGCGTACAAATGTGTTGCAAAAACTGCAAATGGAATCAAACCGACATGTGCACTGTACAACACGTTTATTTTCACTTAGTTGTTACCATAACAACTCAAGAGCATTGGATCCGGTTCCCATTGATTGGTTGAATTGCAGTAGGAGAACTCTGGGCCAATGGGAGTCTTGTTATCATCACATAGTAGGCCAACTCTTTGGTTGTGCTCGAAGTATTCATCCTCTGGATCCCCGTCGTAAGTGACACCATCTGGAACTTCAGGTTCTGGGCAGCCTGGGAAGTGAAACAGAAGACAAAACATGGCTCGTATGATCATAGTCAATCAGAAAAGCGTGTTTTAGAATGACTATAAGCCTCTTAGACCTAATGATCATGATGATACATTTTGTGGTGTAAGCAGTGTAGGGCAAATCAAGGCCGTGTTTCTACCTCCCTGGTCAGTGTGTATTGTGCATAAGGATGGAAATTGGTCAAGCTTTGGGGAAATAAAAGAATAGAACTCTCCTCCCCCTCCCCTCCTTCCCATCCTCTCCCCTCCCCTACCCCCAATTCGGTGGTTTACCTCCTTGGTTTACACCACACAACCCACGAATACACTGCGACACTGACCTACTGCGGGCAGCCCGCTGCGGACTGTTCTAGAACTTAACCATTGTTGGCATGTCCTGATAGACAACATATATCAATGAAAGGCTCGTAAATATCCTCAAATTCAAACAGAATATTAGATTCAAAAGAAATAGTGGATTCTACCTCACCCAGTGGCGTATCTGGGGGGGGGGGGGGGAGGGGGGCACGTGCCCCGGGCGCCACTCCTTGGGGGCGCCAAAAACGAAAAAACGAAAAAAAAAAAACAAGAACAAAAACGAAGAAGAAAAAAACAAACAAACAAAAAACAAAAAACTCGCCAGGACGGGGGGAGTAAGAATGGGGGGGGGGGGGGGGGGGAGGGAGGGGGCAGAAAACCAAATCGAATAAGATAAAAACAAAACATGTAATGATGATGACGCGGACAAAATGACAATGTTTATTGTGTTCACACAAGAATACAAAAATTTTCGGCTCGCTCGGTGCGCTCGCTCGCCAAAATTAATATAAAAAAAGAAGATAAGAACAAAACGTGATGACGCGGACAAAATGGCAATGTCTATTGTGTTCACACATGTCATTTTATATTAAAGCAGGCAAAATGTTACACGGAGCAGCGGCTGCAATTTCTTTCGTTCTGAAGCGATCGCCGATTGGACATACGTGGGGGGGGGGGGCGCAAAAAACAAATCAAACAAGATAAGAAAACGTAATGATGACGTGGAAATATACAAGTTTCGGCTTACTCGCTCGTACTAATTTAGAGTATTTTTTCAGGTCCTCAGTTTGTTGTTATAAATCGCTATCTATAAGGCCGTCACTATATCTTGATTAGAATTGTAAGATTTAATAAGCTAGAAATGACAAGGATTCCATGTTTTGTAAGTGAAATATAACAATTTTCGGCTCGCTCACTGCGCTCGCCCGCCAAAGTTCATCAAGATTTATTACATTTAAATCACCATCAGAAGACCGCTTTTTAAGTGCTTGAAAAAGCATATCTTGTGGACTTTTTTTTTAAAGTCCCTACCGGGATGGGGTTGGGGTTCAAGTTCAATTTTCAAGTTGATTTATTTCACTTCCAACAAACAAATAAGAAATACAAAGAAACGCTCATATACACAGACGTCATGAAATTGAACACTTTTTCAGAAATTAACGGCACAATTTTCGCGCTTGCCCCGGGCGCCGTTTTCCCTAGATTTGCCACTGACGTCACTTTAGGTCTCATACTCTTAAACTATTTCTCTAATTTGGCAACTGAATATTTGGATTCGAATTCATTATAGGACTCAATGACGAAATCCATGACAAACGTAAACGATTGTGGAAACACATTCAAAATAATTGTAGAACTTATTGATGGAAAAAAAAAAAACGAAAACGGGGTAGCTTACAATACACTATCTATTAGGCACTGTGATGAAATATTTATATTGATAATCATCTACTGTCATTCAAGTGCCGGTTTTTAAAAATATTTGGCGATTAGGCCTACCCGTTATCATTTGTCGTGTGTTTGCTAAAGTGGTAGGAAAAATAACGCCTTTCTTTCCACGACATTCAAGAAAATCAGGGGTTTTATACGTTTCTTTATTGGGTTTTTTTTCTGGGATTCACCCTGTGCTAGCTCTATTTCTAATATATTCCATAAAATATTCATGCATATAATATGCATCACGTCACGTTTAGGCCAAGCGGACCAGGACGAAGTAGATTTGGTTGTTCAGAATACTTCTTCCCGAAAGGCTTTTGTGTACTCACCAGTAGAGTCACAAGCGACATCAGGATTCCATTCGCCGTCGTCACAAGTCGTTGTGACAGTGTCACCCGAGTGTGGTAGGGAGTAACCAGACAGACACCGGAACACAACAACTTCCCCTGAACCGTAAATTCCCGTTCCGTTCGTATTATCTGGAGCTGCACAAGCCGCTGTAAGGTACAGTAATAAGGGCATTATTATGTTTAGCTCGAAGACTTTCACATAGTGGCATCACGCACCTCCTTACACACATACTCACTATACTCATAAACAACCAATGTTGATTTAGCGGAGGTCGTATCTTCGCTTGGAATATTTCTAATGTCACCTTGCGGTGTAACCATTTAGACACACTTTTAATTGGGTCTTTTATGTCCAAAGAATAGCATTTACAACGATGAATAAAAAAAAGAATGTCACTTTCGCTCCAATGAAACAAAGATCTTTGTGTAGAATAAGGCCTATCCTTTAAAAATATTTAAAGAACCTTTTCGTCTTGAAAATGAGATCAAGATTGAATAGAATCGCTACATTAATGTCCAACATTCTGAAAAAAAATATTGCAGTCGTAAAATCTGTTTGTTTTGTTTTGTTTTGTTTTGTTTTATTCTATTGTTTTATTTTGCTTTGCTTTTCACTGAAAGATGGCTGTCGTATTTTACTGCCACATTATGCTTTCCCACGTGAGGGCTTCAGACTGAAAATAAGATAAAAGGCCGTTCGCACTGGAGCAGTTTTGCGGCAGCGGTATGGAGGCAGCAAAAATCGCTCTTATAATATGTAAACGGCGCTGTAACAAGTCAGGCCCACACGTCATGTATATAACTCTTGGCCCTACACCTGCACACGAACAGTTTGGATTTCAGGGGGCAATGTGCACTCAAAATGTTTTCATTTGCCCAATTTAAATTACTGTCCAGGGTTTCTAATAAAACAATTCAGTACGCGAAAATATCATTAGGCTTCTCCCTGTCAATCACTCTGTCTTGATATATCATAAATTATGTAATACTTCTAAATTTTCTGATCAATGTTTAAAACTTTATCCCACATTGCTGTTTTCGTGTATTTGTTTGTTGTTGTTAGCTTAGAATACCTAATTTATTGTTGCGGATATAACTGATATCGCAATTATACAAAAGTAGGGTGTTAAGAATCTTTCATGCCCTATACACTCCTCACGCGGCCTCATTTCGTGAGACATGGTGATACAGCATAACTTTGGGAAGACTGTTTTTCTCTTAGGGGATTGCTTCTTACCTTGACATGATGGTAGGCCGGTCCCTTCGTAGTTCCAGGAACCATTAGTGTCACAGGTTGCAGAAGGAGGCCCAGTGACCCCTCCTTGAGGGCAAGAAAACTGAACCTTATTTCCGGGATCGTAGGAAGTTTGATCGGGAGCGGTGATTACACCGCCATCACCGACATTAGGTGGTCCACATGAGACTGGAACGAAACAAACAAACAGTTTCAATTGGTTCTTACTATGATGCAGATGACAGTTTATCATATAGCAGTCATATATGATGACAATGGTGTAATGCCGGAATAACAACCGTGCTTATCATCATCACCATCATCATCATCATCGTCGTCATCATCATCATCATCATCATCACGTTTTACACAAATGGCTGCTTTAAACCTCATTGGGATCATGATCACAAACACCATCATTCTTATTTTCATTTCATTTCCGTGTAGGAACTGGTCAATGGAACTCATCAAAGAAATGTACATGATAACAATTATCACGATATATGGTATATAATAATTATTGTTTTAATGATGATGTAACAGTAATAATAATAACATTGGCAAACTAAAAAAACAGGCGTTATTACGCATAAACAATATGTCCATTACAAATTTGTCCTACTATAAATGCACATTATTCCCTCTATATAAAATATCTCTCTTTCTCTCCTCTCCTCTCTCTATATCATATATACATAACTCACAATCATTCTTGATCTTGAATATGTTACAAAAAACAAATTATAAATATATATAACTCAAATTAATCCTTCATCTTAATGATATAATAAAAAAAAAAAACCTAATTAATAATGTTTGGAATAAAAAATTAGTGTGAAAATTACGTCCGCTAAAACTGATAGCAATATAGCATTGCAGAAAATCTAATCTACTATACTTTTTACTATACAATGTATAATTACTATAGGTCCTTTATTGTCGCACAGTCTTTTCATTTCACAATGTTCTGTTTACCTTATTCTCTGTTATCAAAGAAAATGAAACAGATATGTTTTGTCGAAAAATGAAATGAACTTTGACAATGTTTGAATTAAATTGAATTGAATTGAATTGAATTGAATTGATTTCAACTGAATTGAATCATACATGACAGTTGTAATCAACGAAAGTATCTTGAACGATGGCAGTATTATGGGGAGTTGATTTACCTGAAGTGCATGTTGACGTTGTGATATCTGGATTCCAAGTATCACTGCCATAGCAGAGGCCATACGTTGGCCCTGATATATCACTCCCATCGGAACATGACACATCCGCACGCATCCACTGTGGGTAGCTTGCCTGGTCAGGAGAAATCACTACGTTGGTATTGAGACTTGGCCTCACGCATGTGTTTTCATCTATACGGTAACAACAAAGAAAAAGGTAAATCGCGAGAGAAGAGACAGTTGGTAAGATTGTGTGAACAGTAGTTAGAGCATTCCCCGAAAAGTCACTTAAAGACGAAATGAAGAATAGTTTTCCAGGTCAATTTTAAACGCTTGCAAATCAAATACGTAAAATGGTTGTTCAAAATTCATAGAAACCAGTCGCATTGTATTTAATACAAAATGTCATATTAGAAAGCGGGGTTTTTTTAATATAATAACTGTTAATAGGAAAATAATTCCGTTCGTGAGCAGTGGATTTTGAACTCCAGATAAACTCTAGATCCACTGGGTCTCTTGTGTCTTTCTTCTTTTCTTTTTCATGCTTGTTTTCTTTCCTGTGTATGTTTTTCTCGTACATATTATTGTAATCTCCTCATAGCTCATCTTGTGACTTTTTATTTCTGTCTGGATGTCTTTGCTAATAGTTTCATATTTTCATCTTTACTATAGTGGATTAGGTAGGGGAGCACCAGGTCTAGCCTGACCAGACACCAGACACCAGACAGGGCTGTGTATACAGTGCGTATCAAAAAAAAAAAAAAAATGTAATCCAACTTTGGAGGGCTACAATTTTATAAATGCCAGCTTTGGAGAGCGCAATATCAAATGTGAGGAAAAAGGAATTCTTCCTCTTTCCATTGATACCTAATCATGTTGACAAATGCCGTGCATGACTGAGCACATGAACTTTAAAGACAACAATGACAAATTGCTCTTTTTCCAAGTCTGCGTGTAATTCTTCAGGAACGATGCATGTCTCACTGCGTGGATGAGATCTGTCAATGAAAGTGGCCAAATAGGCCAACCTGTACGAATGCAGGTTTGTGTTATTGGGTTTGTGTTTGTGTCTGCGTGTAATTCTTCAGGAACGATGCATGTCTCACTGCGTGGATGAGATCTGTCAATGAAAGCGGCCAAATAGGCCAACCTGTACGAATGCAGGTTTGTGTTATTGGGTTTGTGTTTGTGTCTGCGTGTAATTCTTCAGGAACAATACATGTCTCACTGCATGGATGAGATCTGTCAATGAAAGTGGCCAAATAGGCCAACCTGTACGAATGCAGGTTTGTGTTAAGGGTTTGTGTTTGGGGTTTCTCCTGACATTTTATGGTGTTTAACTTTAACATGGTGAGAAAATGGATGATGGTTTACTCTCTATGGGAAGGACCAAGTTATCAACAACGTGGTCATGTTAAAGGTTATGAACCATGAAAGGTTAGAAGAAACCCTAAACACGAACCTGCAATTGTGCAGACTGGCCTGATGATTTGACCACTTTCATTGACAGATCTCATCCATGCAGTGAGATGCATTGTTCCTTCACAAAACACGCAAACTTGGAAAAAGCGCAATTTGTCATTGTTGTCTTTAAGTTCATGTGCTCAGTGATGCATGATATTTGTCAACATAATTAGGTATCAATGGAAAGAGAAAGAGTTCCCCTTTCCTCACTCTCAACATTGTGCTCTCTATAGCTGACAATTACAAAATTATAGACATCCAAAGTTGGATTACCCTTTTTTTTTTTATACGCACTGTAGTTAAACCAGGGCGTTGGGACCCCTTCATGACTAATCTTAACGTCATTTTCACAATGCGTAGAGATCAAATTTTTAACTAGATTGGACAGGAATAGAAGAACAACGTGTGTGGTTACTTGCCAATTATTCAAAACACCATGGCCAAGTATTGACTTGAGCCACTGTTCCCAAAACCCCTCCCCATTTTGAATTTCTACTCGTTGCAAATGAATTTGAATAGTCGAATAGACAGAAAAGTGCGAAAGAATGAATTTGAAATTTTAAAATGGCGAATGTCATAGCTCATTTTTTCAAATGAATTGGCGCAATTTTCAATTTAATCACTTTCCTTTCGTTCAAATTCGTTATTCGTGTAACAGACATTTCGAAAGAGTGCAATTTAGATTAGGGGCATAAGATTTAAGATTTGAACATTCAAATTCATTTCAAATTTCCAATCCTTGCATCTTCACATGGAAATCTAATGCACAAAATTTAGATCCATTTAGTTTTTAGAAACAAATTCGTAAAAATGATTTTTTTTTTTCAATCTGAATGCCCAGGAAATATCAGAATCGAATGCAGATAAAAAAAAAAATGAAAATCAAATAACACAACAACAAATATGAATATAAAAATGAATGTCCTTAACTGAAAAAAATGTAATGGCTGTAGTTGAGAAAAGAATTTGATGATTATGAATTAATTTGTGTGTTTTTTTGAAATTCATTTCAATGATTGGATTTAAAATTTGGAAGACCGATATCGATAGGTAGACGATAGTGTCTGAATTGTAAGACATGTAAATGAATTTGAGTGACACAGATATGAAGTCTGGATGTTGAGCGAGGAAAACGTATATTAGATTCATATTTGGTGTGTAAGAAAAAGGGAGAAATACAATGTTGACTAGCACACAACACTCAATAACAATGCATCCTTTGGACAAAAACAAAGAATGTCATCAAAATGATTCAGGTACCTTACAGTACATGTTATTAGTACGTGTGATTAAATGTTTTGTACCATATAAAGCTATTTCGTTTTCCACGAAGCACAGCACAAAAAATACTAAGGCCCTCAGGAAGTGTAAAACAATCATAATTATATTATAGGTACATAATACAGCTGAGAAATGTTGTACTAGAGTATTCCGTCAAGCCACGCTTATGCTGTAGCCCCACTGTATTATTCATTGTTGTATGTTTGATCTACGTTTTGCTGTAAATTGTGCAAAGGCAATGAAGACAAAATATTCTGTGAATAACTTATATTCATGTATGTACATGAATGTGTATGTGCAATGATGATACACGAACCAATATATGAAATCAAATCAAATCATGTTTTTTTTTTAATCGAAAGTAAAAAGGCCGATGCGAAATAAACGCGTAATGTATTGTAACTGAAAGTATCGAATAAGAAAAGTGATATTAACGTATATTGTTCTGATGAAGTATTAAATGTAAACGGGGGAGAAGGTAATTCGTGTGTGTAGAAATTAAACAAACATAATACTCTAAGCCGTATTATGATTACTATTACATTGACTGAAACATAATACATGCTAGAAGCTATGTTCATGCACACAGGAATTACGCTATGTATAATGAATAGTATGTACGCATGAAAATTACTGTACACACATTAAGGTTCATATTATGAATATGCATTCAAATTAAGTACTTACTATATATACTGTATCATACATACAACATTTAATGTATTACCTGCGCCACTAGCGTATCGGGCCGTTGATAATGAAGCTATCACAATGTTAAGTGCACAAAGTCTCCAACCCATGGTTTAATCCCTCTCCAATTTGGGATAAAAAGTGGAAAATCGTGTAGGGCGAAGAATACAAAGAGGGTATTGAAGATATAATTGTATGAGTCCAAGTCGAAACAGGTCCACTTGAGCTTCCAATCTCACGAACATTTCAGGCTAATTCTTCTGTACTTTGACCGTAAGCTAGGTGCAAGATATGATTCTAGATAACGTATGGCAAGATTTATAATGTATGCGTTGCTATTTAAGAGCAAACAGAGCAAAGTTTCGTTTCAAGGTATAATTTAGTGATGGGCAAGATAAGGGGGTTGCGAAAGGGCATTCTCCTTTCTTTGCTGATATCAGTGTTCACACAAATTACAAGATAATCAATAAAATGAATGCCATGGGGAGATTATATGTGACCGTGCATCACGAAACGAACAAAAAGTCGCACCTCTTGATTTTACGTGAGGACTCAAAAAAGGTGAACCGGGTCAACTGAGTCAATATTGAGTTTTTCATATTTTCTGAAGGAACTACCCTTCTTTTACATTATTCTTAAGTTTGGGATCATCAAGTGCATTTTCAGCAGTTTTTCTACAACTCTTTTTTGTAGAATAGAGAGATCAGGTGTGTCTTAATGGCCCCTTTTCATTTCTTGATAACCCTTTGCACACTCTTCACTTTCAAGTCTGATAACTTTTGAAGGAATAAAGCAACTGCATTGAAAGTTGGCATTAATCATGGACAGAATGTGTTTATAGAGCATGCTCAATTTCAACTTAATCTAATAATGTCTTCATTGTTGTTGCCTCAGTGGTTTACTTCCTCTTCTTGTCCCATTCATCGCACAGCTAGCATGATTTGGTAAAGATTACGCGCTTGAATAAACAGATAGATCCTATACTTCAGAGCCTCTTATCTCAGTTCACACTTTTCCAGAATGCGTGCTTTCTTTCCAATATTTAGATCGGTTAGGAGAGTCCATTTCAAATGAGCTATACATCATTTCAAAACTTAGAGTCTGCTCTTTCAGAATCTGCTCTTAAAGGGACTGTGCAGTACTGGTTGAGGTAGGGATTCATGTTTTGAACATTCCTAAGTGAGATAATGAAAAGCCTATCATGAAATATGAAAGAGCATGTAATCTTAAAAAGGATTCAACGTTTATTTGATGAAAATTGGTTTTCAAATGGCTGAGATATCCAAAAAAGTGCTAATGATAAAAGGCGACATGCCCCAACTTTATTAGTTTCTCTTTGTTTCACCTTGTTTTTGGATATCTCAGCCATTTCAAAACCGATTTTCATCGAATAAACTTTTGATACCCCTAGAACTGCATGCTCTTTGACATCTCATAAAGTGGTTTCTGAATATCTCACAAAACGTTAAAAGCTAAATCTTCACCTCGACCAGAACTGTTCACACCCTTAACTAAAGATCCATGTCTGGCGACTTTTTGTTTGTTGTGTGAATCATGGTCTCATATTTTCTTCGAATATTTGAATTGAGATGAAAGGACAAGTTTAATGGTGTTAATGACGATAAAAGATGTCTTTCACCGCAAATCCAGAAAATCTGAAGGTATCAAGACTTTCATTTAATCTTCTCTTTTGAATGGCACGTAACATATTTGTATATACACCCTTTTACAGTCACGCTTAGTTGTGGTATAGTATTAACAAAATCCAAACACATACACATAGTACAAGATAATGCAATGATTCGCTGTATACCACTTCGAATGAAATGTGATGCGGTGTTGAATTAACAGCCCATATTGCTACACAGCACTCGTAAAAGGAACACATGATGGGTGTAGTCAGATTTCCCCTATAAAGTACTCCGAAAGGTGGACATGTGCGCTATACAAATAAACACATTTATCATTATTTATAATTATCATTATGTCGTGCCCTCTGTAGAGACAAACACTTTGCCTCCTGATAGGACATAAACTTGAGGTCCCGTGTGTGAAAGAGGTACAGTCCATTCATGAAAAAGAACCCGCTTCATCTATTCATCGCGAAGAGCAGGGCGCATAACCCGGTGAAGTTGTCTAGCCCAGGTACTCACAAAGCCCAGTGGAGGACCACGCAGTTAGGGCAGCTTCATTGATACGAGCTTTCCAGTCATCTTGTCAGTTAAGAATGAAAGCAAGCAGTTTTATTTTGTTTACTTTCCTCTTTGCAAGGTTCTTGAAGAATCTAGATTAAATATATCGAGTCATTTTAGATTAACTATCAAATATCAAACAAACCATTGAAATCCTTTTTCTCCCTACAGCAAGATTTGGGTGACACTGAAACGTTATAAATATTATGCAATATTATGCAAATTAGAGTGGCCCTTTTTAGGACCACTCACATACTCCAGAAAGAATGTTGCACCGTGAAGCCTTCTACTATTGTCTACCACCCAACGTTCTACCACTACGGAAGCCTTCAAAGATTTCAGAAATTTTACAGTTACTAATCTCTTACAAGCGATGTACCATATCATGAAGACAGATTTCTTTTTTTTTAATCATAACATGCTGTGGTAAAGATTGTACAACCTGTTACAAAAATAAAACATTTCCCACTTTTGATCCTTAATAGTTCGAAAACTATACATCAGATAACACTGTCATTGATATCAGTAATAGTTGAATAGTATGAATAGTGTAAAATTTAGTTGGAGATGATTTGCATATAAGAGCATGAATCACCTTCATTAAATCCATGATTAATTCTAAAGCTTAGTTCTAGATTTTGGTCAAATTTGAACCATCTGTATACAAAATTGAACTTGTCACAGGACCAATGAAGTGTATGTGAGTTTTGCTTACAATGACCCTGAACAATAGCCATTAATACCATGAATAACACCTTTTCAGAGCACTCCTGACCAGGCTTTTGGTCTAGCTCTTGCTCAAAGGCACATGCATACTTTATCAATAATTTATGATGGATTGCCATGGGCAGTGGTAGTCTGAATTTATGGTAAAGCATAAAATGCATGCACATGAAAAGCAAGCGCATGTTTGCATGTGCTTGCATACCCTATATTCATAATGAATAAAGACACCTATGAAAGTGCGACTTCTCATGAATATGTAATAGAGCATTCAAACCCTGGTCAGTTTGCTGTTCAGGACAATTGTCTGGGTGTTAACACACACTTCTATTCACACCAATATACCCCTGTGAAACAGTAAAGTTTTGTACAAAGGGTTGAAAATAGAGCAAAATCTAAAACATAACCGAAAAGTAAATCTTTGATCTGATAAAACTGATTTGTGCTTTACTTTCCAAATTACCTCCAACAAAAATTGTACACTATTCAGCTCTTGCTCATATCAATGTCAGTGTTATCTGATGAATAGTTTTTGAACTATTAAAGGTAGGGGATACCTTTTACAGACCTCCCAAAATGCAGCAAAACATTAAATATGAACCTCAGGGGACTTGTTTAGGTCACTGCTGAGAAATTTGGAAGTCAACAGTTATCTACAATTTGAATAATGCACAAAACTCAACTACTCAGTAGTTCTGTGTGTCAGCCACACTTAAGCCTTTTTGTTGCAGTCTTCTGTATTTTTTTATCTATAAACACAAATCTAAAAGTATAAGAGCTGATGTAATAACATACAGAGTGTGTGGCAAGAATGTATGTAGGAATGTTTGTAAGTTTTGATGAACTTTCTTCACAAAATATACATGATGGACACACATGCAGTGCATAGGTCTGCAAAGGTAGCCTAGTAATGTACTGGAATTTACGGTGAGCCCCGAAAAAAATTCAATTCAAAATCTAACGGTCAATAAAAATGTACTAAATGTTACCTTCCACTTTCAA
Source organism: Diadema setosum (assembly GCF_964275005.1). Lineage (NCBI taxonomy): Eukaryota > Metazoa > Echinodermata > Echinoidea > Diadematoida > Diadematidae > Diadema > Diadema setosum. The sequence continues at coordinate 28,508,579 of NC_092699.1, read as the reverse complement.
TACTTTATGGGAGTTTCTAAAATGATACTCTCCTCAACATACCACTGTATTTATACAACTCTTCATTTAAGGCATGCAAATGGGATTCCCTACCTTTAAGGATCAAAAAAGATATTTTCTTCTTCTCTCATGATACCTAGTATATATATATATATATATATATATATATATATATATTCATATATATATATATATATATATATATATATATATATATATTCATATATATATATATATATATATATATATATATTCATATATATATATATATATATATATATATATATATATATATAAATGTCATGACTTATATACGAATATCAATTTCATTTCATTTTGTTTAAAGGGGCTGGGAAAACGCTGTCTCGATGAGATGAAAAAACACACATTTGCTTTTTTTTTTTTTCTAATGAGGTTACTCCAGTGAATTTCATTGTGTTGAGTGAGTGCTAAATTATACGAATCACTCAACTGGACTAAACTTAAAAGGGAGCACTGCTATACGAGAAACTTCCAGTGGGCTACATATCTACCTTTTCAATGCCAAACATTGATTTCAAAGAAGGCAAGGTATTATTAACTTTATTTTCTTTATTATTCTTTGCATGTGTACATACAGAAGGCTTAGGAAGACAAATTTTATAAATCTTGCTTCCCGGCCGCGATATCCTTTGTCATCAATTGTCACATTTGTGTGTTTGCGCGAGTGTGTGTGTGTTTGTGTTTGTGTGTATTATACATAAAATCTTACATATCTGCATCAAAAATTTACACAAAAGCATTTAGTGCACAGTGTAAATCACTTGTTTCTATTTATCTACATGTACACATAAACTATATGCAGCATATAAACAGGATGTCATACATGTTATAAATATATATTTAATTTCTTTATTATGTAATAACTAAATGAAGAATGAGTCTCAAATACGCCGTGTGTAGATCCAAAAAGAAGGTTTTCATTCACAAAATTTTCAACCCACCTAGGCCCTTCGTCAGCTTAGTATTTCATTCTCCTTATTATTATAACATTCGAAGTCCAGCACGTGGAAAATTCCAAGATGAAGATATATACGTATATATATGTATATATACAATATGCATGTATATATATATATATATATATATATATATATATCACGAAGGAAAACTCAGGAAATGATTCTCGCTTCTGTTTTCATTGGGAAAGACGAACATTGAATATTCTGATTTATGACATCTGAGAAAATTTGTATTTAGCAAAGCAAAGGTCTTTCTTTTCTTTATAGATACATATAAAGTGTTAAATCTAAACAATAATCCATTAAAATACACTTTCGCAGCAAGAGCTCTATGTCTGAGAATGAAGACACTTTCTCAGGTATGTTTTCCCCAGTAGTGTAATCTGTAACAATATCATTAACGTACGGATATTATTGCCCAACAGCCATTGGTTTATAGACAGAGTCTTATCATCTTCAAAGCTGCTGTTCTTCACGAATCTACTTCAGAGCTTATAATCTTATTCTCAATTGTCAAATAATTTGACTCAAATAATCACCTCAACTAATATCTTCCTTTTAAATTTATTCTACAAGCTTTTCAGCGGCTTTTACTGTGGAAGAAAACTCCAAAATCTCGTCCTTAAATTCCAAGTAATTTGATGCAGCAGCTAATGTTTTCCTTTAAAATCCATCTTACAATCTCTTTTGCAGACTTTTTATGGAAGCTAATTCTAAATTTGTGACCAAATAATTATCTGGTTATCAAGGATTCTAATTGATATGTATTTTCCAAACTCGAAATTATTTTCTTTTATTTCAATTGAAAATTATCATGTTGTATTTTTAAAACTACTTCATTATCTCTATTGGCGTATCAGGACAACTCCCCCGGAGGACTAGTCCCCCGGGGACTACTCCCACCTGACAGCTCCCCCGGAGGACCACTCCCCCGGAGGACGTCTCCCCCGGAGGACTACTCCCCCGGAGGACGTCTCCCCCGGGGGACAACTCCCCCGAGGGACCACTCCCCTGGAGGACCACTCCCCCGGAGGACCTCTCCCCCGGGGGACAACTCCCCCGGGGGACAACTCCCCCGGGGACAGCTCCCCCGGGGGACAACTCCCCCGGGGGACAACTCCCCCGGGAGACAACTCCCCCGGAGGACAACTCCCCCGGAGGACAACTCCCACCTGACGACTGCCCCGGGGACGTCTCCTGGGGGGCAATCCCATAACTGAACAGAGATGTTTCTTATTCCTGTCCTAGAAATTAATATTGAATTCATCTGTGTAAAAACAGTATTCTTTTTATACAGAATTTAAATTAAAGTTAACGTTACCTAAGACACGTCCATCTTTATAACAAAGTTTTTGAAATCTCAGCACAAAGTTTTTACTTTTGTACACGCTACATGTAATGTCGAAAAAAGTAGAAACGCAGGTCCATTTTATCACTGAAAGTTGGTCAAGAGATAAACACATTGACGGAAACACGCTTTTGAGGGGAGAGTTCATTCCTTAGCATGTACCTGTTATTCTTCATTATTTTATAATATTTTAAGAAGTCCATTCTTTGATGATTTTCCTTTTCTTTTTGCAATTCATGATTATGATAAAGAATATGTTAAATGAAAGACAGATATTATTCAGAGGGGTGAAGGCTCAAATTTTTTAGTTTCTTCAGTTTGTCTCCCTCTACAAAGGAATATGTTGTTAGAAATACCCTTTCAATGGGGTTATGATTTTCATCTTAGATTCTTATGATAGTTACTATCCTATATGTCACTGTCAGTAATACTTTATTGTGCAATTTTCGTTTGTTATGTTGACTGTGAATTCATCTGAACATCATTACAATTCTTAATGTCGGAGAAATAATTGACAGGAAAAAATATGAATATTCTGTTCCTGAAAAGACTTGAACGTGTAAAAAGGTAATATCTTCCAACAGCCCTGGGAAAGCACACCCGCACGACCAACACAAATCTCTCAACCACAAAGATGGGATTTGCTTGAAAATTGAGTTTTGTTTCACACAGTTTTATTTGATAACGTTTGAACATGAAAAACAAAAACAAAAAAAAAAATGTCTAGCGTATATGAAGTTAGTATGCAAACAACACTTTTGCACGTAATGGTATACCGGAGATTGTGGTATCAGATAATGGTACACAGTTAACAAGTGACCAGTTCAAAGAGTTTGCTTGTCAGTACCAATTCAAGCATGTCACGTCTTCATCACTTTCTACGTAGCAATGGGAAAGTTGAAAAGACAGTACAAATTGCAATGTCTAATGAAAAAGGCAATGAGAGATGGAACAGATCCAGGTTTGGCATTTCTTGACTATCGGAACACACCGATCGATGGGATAGATGCTAGTCCTGCACAATTGTTGATGCAGAGGAGGACAAGGACCACCCTGCCAACAGCTAGTCAGCTGCTGAAACCAAAAGTAATAAAAAATGTGCAAACAAAGCTGACCAAGAAACAAAAGTGCAGTAAAATTACTTTGATCGAAGCGAAAAGCGTTGTTGTTTCAAAGACAAAGTTTCCAAAAAGTTGCATAGTGGAATGCGAAGGAAAAATGCTCCTGTCAAAACAGAATTGACATCACAAGAGGTACAGCGGAAAACAATCCTTAATGCAACAAAGCTAGATGACTCAACATAATATCGTATCACAAGATCAGGTCAAAAATATGGACCAGTGTAAAAACTTATCTATCTTATAGGATAGATACCGGAATTTGACGGGAAATGAAATGACAATGATCACGGAATTGTGATAATGTTTAGATGTTGAACTATTCATCTGGAGAGAAGAGAGTTGGTTACATTTTGAGTGCAATAAAAGTGTTTCATCTAACTTATCAAAAGTAACAGCTTTGTCGATTATTATAAGAGAAACAATGATTAACGTTTCTTCAAAGACAAAGATAACACATTTCTAAAAGTGAACAAAAGTACAGTTTACAAAACAATCACAAGTATTCCTCCAAGTGTGAAGAGCGAGATTGAATTTACGTCGTTATAAGAGTGCGTTGTAATGTGTCATACAAAGTCGTGATATCTCAATATTGAAGTGAAGTGTTACTCACTTTACAAGTATCAGTAATGTTTGTGTTTATAAGATGTGTTGCTATGATTACACATGTAGTAAAGTTGAATGTAAGATATAAGATATGGCAAGTCAAACACGCCCAGACAAGACGTATTTCCATTATTACTCAAATAGGACAAGTATATTGTGTGAACAACGTATCAAATAATTGCCATGATAATCCTAAAAAGACAATGGCTTACTAATTAAGTTTCAGAGGTAGTTGATAAATGAAAAAATCTGTGTGAAAAAGAGAAACTTTACTTTTCTAAAAAAAGGGAGATGCCAAATGTTTGAAATTAGTACAGTTTGAACGCAAAGACTAGTGCCTAGCTATGCAGCACCAACCAATCCGCACAGAGATGATGCTGTTGCTATGCTCTATAGTTACTCCTCTCGAGAAACCCCGGAGGTAGATGTACTACCTCAGCAAACTTCCTTACTTGCACCCAAGACCTAGAAGAATAAAAACATATCAACCCATCACCTGCGTGTTAACAAAATGTGCACATATACTTTTTGACCAGTGTCCGTTTCTTCCCTTGGGCATCCGATGCAATCGATATCGCTAAAGCATTTGCATTGTTCAAACTCGTCATGATTGTAATACAAGGTGTACAACTAATTACTGCCAAGATCGTGTGCTTATTCTGACTGATTAAAGAAACAACTAAGGAACTCTCTAAATAACAGGCTAAATATTACAGTCGTCATCCCTTGATATCTCTTAGAGATGGGCTAAAGAGGATGACATTTTCAGAACATGCTCATCACACCTTAGTTTGATGACTTTGTGCCTACTGACACCATTTTTGAAAAAAAAAAAGAACGAAAAATGCGAAATCCAGGGTGCCCCGGCCGAAAAGCTGGTCGCCGTTTCGGCTTTAAAAAGACATTATTTTCTGGTCATAACTCGGCTATTTTTTGGTCAATTGTGATGGTTTTGGTGTCTAACCCCATGTTTTGGGGGTCAAGGAAATGGATTATAATGATAATTTTAGTGTAAAACCTAATCTTCCACATGATACTAACCTTTTGCCCATATTTAGGCATAAAATTTCCTTGCCTTTTACCCCTACCCCAACTGCCATTTTTTGCATTTTTTTCTGTATTTTTTCAAGTAGTATTGACTACCATACTCTTAATAACAAGTTCTAGCTATCAATCTGGTGTTTTCTACCAACAATAGTACAGCAAGGTTATGTGGCGTACCGTGGGTCAAGACATTGGGGGGGCACCTCATGGCAGCAACATCAAAACTGCATAACGTACAATTAAATGCGAGCGAGCGGAGCGAGGGAGCTTGAAAATTTTGACATTTTACAGTCCCAAAACTGCCGTTTGTAGCTATATATAATAATATATGTATGTATATATATATATATATATATATATATATATATAATATTTGCTTTGGAAATTAAGGGGGTTGCACCGGGCGCAACTGCTGGCAGTTGCTGACAGTAACATCACGAGAATGGCATAACGATTAAATGCGAGCGAGCGAAGCGAGCGAGCTTGAAAATTTTGACATTTTACAGTCCCCAAACTGCCGTTTGTAGCTATATTTTTTCGCTTTGGAAATTCAGGGGGGGGGGGGCGCACCGGGTGCAACTGCTGGCAATTACTGGCAGTAATATCAGGAAAATGGCATATAACGGTTAAATGCGAGCGAGCTTGAAAATTTTGACATTTTATGTTCCCAAAACTGCCGTTTTTAGGTATATTTTTTCGCTTTGGAAATTAAGGGGAGGGGGCGCATCGGGCGCAACTGCTGGCAATTACTGACAGCAACATCAGGAGAATTGTATAGCGATTAAATGCGAGCGAGCGAAGCGAGCGAGCTTGAAAATTTTGACATTTTACAGTCCCAAAACTGCCTTTTTTAGCTATATTTTTTAGCTTTGGAAATTAAGGGGAGGGGGCGCACCGGGTGCAACTGCTGGCAATTACTGACAGCAACATCAGGAGAATTGCATAGCGATTAAATGCGAGCGAGCTTGAAAATTTTGACATTTTACAGTCAGAAAACTGCCGTTTTTAGCTATATTTTTTTCGCTTTGGAAATTAAGGAGAGGGCCTGGGCGCACCGGGCACAACTGCTGGCAACTACTGACAGCAACATCAGGAGAATTGCATAACGATTAAATGCGAGCGAGCGAAGCGAGCGAGCTTGAAAATTTTGACATTTTACAGTCCCAAAACTGCCGTTTGTAGCTATGTTTTTTTCGCTTTGGAAATTAAGGGGATGGGGCGCACCGGGCGCAACTGCTGGCAATTACTTACAGCAACATCAGGAGAATTGCATAACGATTAAATGCGAGCGAGCGCGCTTGAAAATTTTGACATTTTACAGTCCCAAAACTGCCTTTTTTAGCTATATTTTTTAGCTTTGGAAATTAAGGGGAGGGGGCGCACCGGGTGCAACTGCTGGCAATTACTGACAGCAACATCAGGAGAATTGCATAGCGATTAAATGCGAGCGAGCTTGAAAATTTTGACATTTTACAGTCAGAAAACTGCCGTTTTTAGCTATATTTTTTCGCTTTGGAAATTAAGGAGAGGGCCTGGGCGCACCGGGCACAACTGCTGGCAACTACTGACAGCAACATCAGGAGAATTGCATAACGATTAAATGCGAGCGAGCGCGCTTGAAAATTTTGACATTTTACAGTCCCAAAACTGCCTTTTTTAGCTATATTTTTTCGCTTTAGAAATTAAGGGGAGGGGGCGCACCGGGTGCAACTGCTGGCAATTACTGACAGCAACATCAGGAGAATTGCATAGCGATTAAATGCGAGCGAGCTTGAAAATTTTGACATTTTACAGTCAGAGAACTGCCGTTTTTAGCTATATTTTTTCGCTTTGAATATTAAGGAGAGGGCCTGGGCGCACCAGGCACAACTGCTGGCAACTACTGACGGCAACATCAGGAGAATTGCATAACGATTAAATGCGAGCGAAGCGAGCGAGCTTGAAAATTTTGGCATTTTACAGTCCCAAAACTGCCGTTTGTAGCTATGTTTTTTTCGCTTTGGAAATTAAGGGGATGGGGCGCACCGGGCGCAACTGCTGGCAATTACTTGCAGCAGCATCAGGAGAATTGCATAACGATTAAATGCGAGCGAGCGAAGCGAGCGAGCTTGAACATTTTGACATTTTACAGTCAAAAAACTGTCGTTTGTAGCTACATATTGTATATATTTTTTCGCTTTGGAGGGAGGGGGCGCCCGGTGCGCCCCCTGGATCCGCCACTGGTAGTCAAGGGTGTCGGTTTATGTTCATGATTGGGGGAGGTATGACCAGCGAGGGGGCGTCGAAGTGACCAAGCGGGAGAAGGATGTCCAAAATCTGCACTTTATATAGAGCATCCCCTAATTTGTTTGTGTTTGTGAGTGTGTGTGTTTCATATAGATGGAAAAGTTAGGAAATAGCCAAGGTCAAGTCTTATTATTGGCAATGCAAGGAATGACAAGTATGTAAAGCAACACTGCAAAATCAATGATCAAGCTTTGATAGCAAATGTGTACAACCTATCAAACATCACATTGCGCAACATTGCAGCGACTCTTTTTGCCATTCCGATGTTCTGAGTACACTGCGCACATCCTGCTTGTATTCAAAATGCCAACCAGGAATCACACTGAATCACAATCTTTTGTCGTCTCCGGGCTTTTTGAACAATGTTTCACTATAATACCTCTTTAATTATATGGTTAAAAGAAATCTTAGAATTTTTTTTTTTTCTTGATCATCCTTTCATGTCGATTTCAAAAGCAGTTTACTAACCCTTGAAATACCATTTTGGTAGGTTTTTTTTTTCTTTTTTTTCTTCCTTTTTTTTTTCTTTTTTTTTAACCAGCGGATTGGGGGGGGGGGGCACGTGCCCCCCCCCCCCATGCCCCCCCCCCCCTGTAGTTACGCCACTGGTTACTTATGTTATACGTGTGTCATGCAGATACCGGTATGTGGCTGGTGCATTCAGGATGCATGGTAACTGTGCAACCGGTGCTAATACTGTTTCTGCATTATAGTGCCTAATGCCGGTCGGAAGATATTACCTTTTTACACGTTCAAGTCTTTTCAGGAACAGAATATTCATATTTTTTTTTCTTTTAATTATTTCTCCGACATTAAGAATTGTAATGATGTTCAGATAAATTCACAGTCAACATAACAAACGAAAACTGCACAATGAAATTACTGACAGTGACATACAGGATAGTAACTATCATAAGAATCTAAGATAAAAATCATAACCCCATTAAAAGGGTATTTCTAACAACATATTCCTTTGTAGAGGGAGACAAACTGAAGAAACTCAAAAACTTGAGCATTCACCCCTCTGAATGATATCTTTCTTTCATTTAACATATTCCTTATCATAATCATGAATTGCAAAAAGAAAAAGAAACTCATCAAAGAATGGACTTCTTAAAATATTATAAAATAATGAAGAATAACAGGTACATGCTAAGGAATGAACTCTCCCCTCAAAAGCGTGTTTCCGTCAATGTGTTTATCTCTTGACCAACTTTCAGTGATAAAATGGACCTGCGTTTCTACTTTTTTCGACATTACATGTAGCGTGTACAATGGTAAAAACTTTGTGCTGAGATTTCAAAAACTTTGCTATAAAGATGGACGTGTCTTAGGTAACGCCAACTTTAATTTAAATTTTATTTAAAAAAGAATACTGTTTTTACACAGATGAATTTAATTCTAATTTCTAGGACACACACACACACACACACAAATCTCTGTTCAGTATGGGATTGTCCCCCAGGAGACGTCCCCGGGGCAGTTGTCCGGGGGAGTTGTCCTCCGGGGGAGTTGTCCTCCGGGGGAGTTGTCCCCCGGGGGAGTGGTCCCCCGGGGGAGTGGTCCTCCGGGGGAGTGGTCCCCCGGGGGAGTTGTCCTCCGGGGGAGTTGTCCCCCGGGGCAGTTGTCCCCCGGGGGAGTCGTCCTCCGGGGGAGTCGTCCTCCGGGGGAGACATCCTCCGGGGGAGTAGTCCTCCGGGGGAGACGTCCTCCGGGGGAGACGTCCTCCGGGGGAGTTGTCAGGTCGGAGTAGTCCCCGGGGGAGTTGTCCTCCGGGGGACAAGTCCTAGACCCCTCTATTGGTGATATCGCGAACAAGGAACATTCTTGTGAATCAACTTTTTTTTTTTTTTAGATCTCCTACACGTTTCTACACGTGTCTAAAAAAATTGTAAAAATGCATGGGCGCTATACCTCCCCGCGAAACACGAAGAATTCTCCTGCTGAAACCCAGTTGGAGCTCTTCCGTTGATTAGTCTCCGTATGTGCTACCGCATTCATCTCCATGTAGTTGGGGTCAATGTTTGCAATAATAACAACCTTTGATCAATATCGAAGATCGGAACACGTAAAAGAAGACATTGGTCAATGATCATGGCGAATACTTTTCCAGTGAAAGGAAAAATATCCAGCTAGGCTGTTGTGCCTGCCTTTCTTCTAGCTCCATGATTGGTCAAAATGTAACGAAGGGATCAGACAAGTCTAGGAATGCTTCGGATGTCTTCATCTACTTGTACAATCATGCGTACATGTACAGGTGCACTCGATTTTACAGCTTCCCCGAGATGAGTTTAAGTGACTGCCAATGACTGCAGGAGGCGGAAATTGCCATCAGCAATACTAAGTATTTGATTTTAAACCACTGATGAAATATCAGTAGTGTGGTTTAGATAGGAATAATGTTTCTGAGTGATTTCTAACTATGGAAACGCAACATACAAAACTGATGCTTTGTATAAACGATGGGTACGTCACTGTCCGTTCTCTGTTCCCTGTACACGTATGTCAGGTACATGGTTCTTCACAGTTCGGTGTTCACTGCGTGATATAAAAAGAACATGCAAATTAGATTATTCATGGGTGTTACATTTGACGGGAGTAGGTCCTACCATTAACCAGAGCGAAGTGCACTGGTCTGTTGGTAATCAAATTGCGTCTGAGTGCATGATCTCGTATTCATCAAAGGTGGAATAGTGTTGATTATATTACAATTTAACAGCTCCGAACATTATGAAAAGTAATTGTGATCTGTCCACACAAAATGGACATATATTTTCTTTTTTTTATGTAAAGACTTAATAACGTTGTTTGTTTTTTTTAGAATAAATGTATTTTAACAGAATAATCAGCTGATTTTATTCTGGATCCTTTTCTTTGGCTACTTTCTCTTGTTCGTCTACTTCCTCGATACGATTCTATCACTAGCGATCTCTCGTATTGCACGATTAGCCAGAGTAATACCGAACACCTGTATTTACTAGACGCTACACCCACATTACTCTCTTAGTCTTCCTGAGTGTGTGTATATAGAAAGTTAATGGTACATTAATGACGAGTTTCAATGCAAAAGCAGAGTTATGACGTTGATTTCAAAGCTTTGAAAAAGAAGAAAAAACCTTTTCAAAGATGCTGCACTCGTTAGATAAAAGGAAGTATTTTTAAGAGACATAAGTAGAATTGTCAGATATACGTTTTAGTCATATTTTTATCTTTTCAGCACCTTCGCTATCGAATATCTCAAACTGATAAAGACGAATATGTCGATTTTTGCCTTAAAACTCTTCATATATATAGTATGTATACAATAATATAAGAACATTATTATGATGCATGGATGACAAGGCAGTAAGACAGAAACAGATAGAAATAGGTATCATAATTATACAGTGTATGTTCAAAATAAGGAGGAATATACAGCGGAAGATGCGGAGGGATAGTTCTGGTGATGAACTGCTTACAAGCACAACGAACGTTGGGTTTCCATGCTCCATCATCGCAGAACGCTCTGGGACCACCGAGTCTGACCATCCCTGGAGTTTGGACGCACTGGAAGATGTGTACCTCGCCGTGGCGAAACAATTCGTCCACCACGTCCGTGTTCACTGGTCCGGTGCAGTTAGCTGCAAGGTATATGATAATGAATAATGTATGTATGTTTAGTAGCGTGAACGACATTCAGCGAGAGATCTGGATACCGTCCATCCCTTACTAACCAAAAATTATTTTAATAAGTTGATTCCTTCGACATGGCAAATACTATCGGTACCTGACGTATGGATTCAGAAGATGTCGGGTAGCCTTCTCGATGCCTCGAGTTTCTGAGATTTTCATGTCTACTGATGCTTCTTAACAAACAAACATCGCTGTTGTGTCTAGGCCCATACACATTAAATGAAAGTTGTGAAGTTGGCATTTTGTCGATTTTCGTTTTGAGAATGTCGGACAACAAAAGGATGAGAGCACTTGTACAAGCTAGTCGTAACCCGTGCCGTTGCACTTCTCACACCAGAGTTTCTAAATAACATTGATGCTTTCATATTCTACTGTTTATTGTGTATTGCTAATCTTAATCATTGTAGGTTGCTTTGTTTTCAACGCATGTAACCAATTAGGGAAATAGCTAGCAGGACAGTGTGAGACCTATATACCTCTGCAGGCAGGCCGAGGTCCACCGATGTTGAAGGACCAGGTCCCTGATGAACAGGTTGCACTCTTGGTACCGTGCAGGTATAGATCCTCTTCGCACAGGAATTCGACCGTGTCACGGTGGTTGTAGGTGGAATGCATGGACTCACCCGTCATGGTGGATTTGTGAACAAGGCGAACGTCATCAAAGGAGGGAATTTGGCACTTGTCTAATGGTGAATAGGATTAGATTAGACAGAATCTGATGATGATACCCTTAGATGCAACCATTTTGACAATCTTGTATCGGAGAAGTGTCAAACGATGTAGATATGAGATGTAAAAAAATGATTTTTTTTTCTAGTTACTTTATAATTTCACATTAATAGCTTTATTCGCATAACGCACGCTTCTTTGGAAAATTCGATATGAGATCGCTTTGTGTGCGGCCGTAAAGCAACCAGTTGTTCTTATAAGAACGTTATAAGTTCCTTTCGAAAATCTAGTTTTGTGTATCAGTAATGCCAGCATAACTGAATACGATAATATATAACTGTATGCAAGCATTATTAGATGAATGGCATTTGAAATCATTTATATGGTGGGAACCCATGCGGCCCACAATCAAATTCCATATAAATTTCATTATACGCACCATAGCATTGTAGCAGCATTGGATCCGGGTCCCATTGGTTGGTCGATTTGCAGTAGGAGTACTCTGGACCAATGGGAGTCTTGTCATCATCACATTCTAGGTCAACTCTTTCGTTATGCTCGAGGAACCCATCCGTTGGATTCCCCCGATAACTAACGCCCTCTGGAACTTCTGGTACCGGACAGCCTGCGATGCGAGACAGAAGACGTAACAGGGATCGTAATCATTATCGTCCCTCGATGGAATGTAGAGCTCAACAGCATGTAACCAACCTGAAATTGTGCTGGCGTACCTAAATGTCATGCCATAGTAAGATGGTCATTCTCAAAATCTCATGACCATAGTGCTAGAATTTCCCCCTCCCCATATTTAGAATACATATCCCCAGATGAATATCATGTGCATTAGTAGCTTCTCAATTCATTTTATGCAAAGTAACCGAATTGGTAGGAACCCTGTATTCAACACCTTGTCAACGAATGCTGTAAGTTCTGCTCGGCAGGTCCTCTAGCCATTTCCTGGCGGGGACTCTGTTCTTACTACCTTCACTCCACCACCGATTGGGAGCACACTGGGGAATGCAAAGCGTTTTGTTATTCCATGTCCTCTACTTCTCATAGTGACTCGATTAAATGATATTGCAACAAACTCACATAGTAAACCTTGGCTGAACTGGACTCAACTAAAATGCGTGGATATATTCTGTATATAAACTGGAACTTTCCGTCATATCTATGGGATAGTCGTGTAACACCAACCCATGACATGCTTTATCAGTTTTCATCATGAAGTCTCTGACAAGAGAGACATTAAAAGCTGTACGAGGTGTAGTATACGGCGATACAGTGTTGAAATGGGAAGGAAAGGTTAGGATACCAGGATTAAAGTATGACAACTTCAATTTTAACTCCATCATACGTTAAAATCATCTTACAGAAAAGCATGATACATGGTGATAATTATATTTAACAATGCAATTGTTGTATATGCTATATTTAACAAATCATTCAGCGAAGATACTATGTAAAATGATAATGCAGCTAAAAATATAACAATGCACAACCTGCGATTGTAACAAAACATATGACAATTTAAACGAGTGATCTACTGAAAATGCAGAGTTTGTGGGAGATGGATCACTAAAAAATGAAGAAAAAACAGACAAACAAATAACACTACGGTTACCAAGGATACATCCATGCATTCGTACGCACACACATTTTCATAATTATACATATACTTACATGAATACATACAAAATTGTGTATAGGCTGTACAATATTCCCATAGGTCTTTGCGTGACCTCGATGTGGATGTTGTTTTCCTTTTTCGGGGGGGGGGGGAGATGGGGAGTACTAACTGATTTTAACATTTTTTTTTTAATTCAAGTTCCATATTCCGTTTGATTTCGGAGTAAAATATGTATAACACAACATTCAATGTTAGACATAATTTCACAAATGTATAAGGTCATGTAATAAAGATGTGTAAATATGAGGAAAAGTGATATGATCCACTTTGTCTTGTAGGGTAATTATGAATTTCACTGTTTTTAACAAACATTGAGGAAAATAAACTAGGAAGATCGCCAATGCTCAACTTTTAATATACATAAAAATTCCAACGTGATACAAATACATATCAGAAACTTTTAGTAATTTACTGGAAACAAACAGTTCATTTGTATGATCCAAAAAATGTGCACGATTTATAATCCGCAAGGCCTTTTTTTCTGAATCAAAAATAACGAATCGATTTTAGTCTTAGAGCAATTCCCCCAGGCCAATATTCCGTAATTTAAGTAAGGTATAGAATAGAGGGAATGCAATATTGGCTTGGGGAAGAGGTACTTCAATTTGTGAATAACTCCAACGTTTTTACACAACAACTTTCATAAATAATCAACATGAACCTTTCAAGAAAGATTACTATCAATATAAATACCTAAAAATTTTGTTGAATCTATTTGATTTAACTGCAAACCATTTACTAATATTGGACCTGGAAGAAACTTTATTGTATTACTAAAGACCCTATAATTAGTCTTGTTTATGTTGAGCAATAATTTATTCGCCTGAATCCATTCAAATACCAGTTGTATTTCGGTATTCACAGAATCAAGCAACACATAAGGATCTGAGTGAGAATAAAAAAGACTTGTGTCATCTGCAAACAGAAGAAAAGACAGCAGAGAGGATGAGTTGCGAAAGTCATTAATATAAAGAATAAATAAAAGAGGACCTAAGAGGGAGCCCTGTGGAACGCCACAGCAAATCGAACTTATTTCTGAGTCATGGTTATTCACAGTAACAAACTGAGTTCTTTCTGTAAGATAACTTCTGAACCACTCCAAGGCCTTTCCACGAATGCCGTAATGATTTAATTTGTACAAAAGTATTTCGTGGTCTATTGTGTCAAAGGCCTTGGAGTAGTCCAGAAACAGGCCGACTGTATGCGACTTTGAGTCTATAGCTTTCGCAACTTTCTTTACAAGTAATAATAATATAGCATGAGTGGTTGCATGTTTTTTCCGGAGTCCGAATTGATTATCAGCTAAAATATCACATTCATTTAAGAATTTAAGTAAACGATTATAAACCACCTTCTCAAGTATTTTAGAAAAAGAAGACAGTAATGATATTGGTCGATAATTTCCCAACTGATCCTCTCTACCCTTCTTATAGATTGGTAGAACTTTGGCAATTTTTATTTGAGTGGGCACAATGCCAGTAAGTAAAGACAAATTCAAAATGTGGACTAATCACTAATGGTGAAAGAATTTCATTTATAATACATTTTATGAGATGATTTGAAAATCCATCGTGACCTGCACTCTTCTTGGGGGAAAGAGAATTAACAATATCTAAGACCTCTGCTTCAGATACATGGAAAAAATAAAGACTGAGGATTGGAATTTAGTAGATATGAGTGGAAAGGTCTGTGTGCAGATGAAATGTTGCGTGCCAAGTTTGGACCAATGTTAACAAAAAAGAATTAAATGCTTCCGCAATTTCTTCATCATCTGTTATATTCTTGCCTTCACAGACAATCTTCATCAATTACACTTTTATTTTCATGTTTATTAATTACATTATTAATTATACACCGAGTAGATTTTACATCAGACTTATGCTGTTCAAACAAGGAACAAAAATAATCCTTTTTCGCTTTACGTAACAGGGATGTAAGGGTATTCCGATACTTGATGCACTTTGATTTATTCAAAGCTGTATTATGTGATTTGTATCTGTAAAACAGAGTATTTTTCTTGTTTATGGATCTGAATAAGGCTTTAGTTATCCAAGGTGAACGTGGAACTGTTTTATAATTTCCTCTTTGATTTCTCAATGGAAAATGTGAGTGAAATAAGGGTAACAAAGTGTTCATAAATCTATCATACGCATCGTTCGGGTCAATGGAATAAAAAACTTCATTCCATTCCATTGTGGATAAACTATGTTTAAACAGCTGAATATTATAATCAGAAAATATTCTTGTTTGCGATGAATTATTACACATCTTTTGTTTCTGTGATTCAGGTATAACAGGATTGGTAGAAACTATAACGGGAAAATGATCTGATATGTCTGTTACAACAATACATTGATCAACATAATTGTGATTGTTTGAGAATACATTATCAATCAGTGTTGCGGAAGCTCCACATAATCTTGTTGGCTTTGTAATACAAGGAGTGAAAAAGGATGATACCATGGTATTTAGAAAATCACGTGTTTGTGGCTTTTCATAATCGAGTAAGTCTAAATTAAAGTCGCCCATTACGCCTATATAATTGTGTTTGTTGCAGAGATAGGGCGAATCTAAAATAAATTCAAGGATTGACATAAAATCAGAATGATTTTCGGTGGCTTATAAACTTCTCCTATTAACACATTCTTGCCGTCTGGAATACTTATATCAATAAGTTACCTGTGGAGACACATACAACTGGAGGAGTCCAAGTTCCGTAGTCACATATCGTAGTTACAGTGTCTTCCCAGCCTGGTAGACAGTAACCAGGCAGGCACTGGAACAAGAGAACCTCTCCCGAACCGTACATTCCCGTTCCGTTAGTATTATCTGGAGCTGCACAGGGCGCTGTAAGATAATCAGAACAATATGAACCAGAACATCTTTAACAGTTATAGCCTTCAGACTTTTAACTGTTCAAGGTTTTACCGTCAAAGAGGCTTCACACCTGATTTTTGCTGGGGGACAGTGCTTCGATGAGGCCGCCGTAGTTTCCAGTGATTATTTTCTCTCATTATTTACCTTCTTGGTCAGAAGCCGTTACCTTTTTTTTTTCTTAGAATTGCATCTATGACGTTCGACATTTTTTTTTTCAAATACCATTTTCCTGAAATTTGAAACTTGCGCGAAAAAAAAAAGTCACATTCCCACCATCCCACAAGTAGAGGCCTGTATACAGACCACCATAAGCTTCTCAAGAGACACCTGCTTTCTATGAGATGACTGAATTTTCGGGGCCAATACTTACTCTACATAATATCGTTCATTCAATGAGTACATTTGTTTTTGTGCTTTCTCTTCAAAAGATGAAGCCATGCTCCATAATAACTTATAGCTTACGTGGCTTCATCTTTTGAAGGGAAAGCACAATATTTTCATTTTTTTGGCCTCCAAACTCAGAATGAAGAAGGCTAGAATTCGCGTTTTGGGAGACAGTTTGAATAAACACTTTCTTGTCCTTATATAACAGTTATGTTGCAAGTCCATGACCTAATTGTCACGCAATTGTCACACTTCTTTATGCAAGACAAGTTTATCATCATCTTCTTTGGATTGCTGTTTCATCAATTAGTGCAGCTTGTTACCTGGACAAGATGGTAGGCCGGTCCCGTCGTAAAACCAGGAACCATCAGTGTCACAGGTGGCAGAAGGAGGTCCTGTGATACTTCCAAGAGGGCAAGAGAACTGAACCACGTCCCCGCCATCGTAAGAAGTTTTATCGGGAGTGGTGATTACACCACCGCTACCAACAGCAGGTGGCCCACATGGGACTGGAACGAGACAAGTATTATGCTTGTAAATATGACTGGCATAATTATGATTGTCATCAAAATTACTACCGTTGTAACCATCGCTTTCCGACAGTTTGTGATTATCATGAGCGTTCTCAACAGTGGTCACCAGCATTCCACTAATTAATCGCCTGTTCATAATGCTTACTGACTTTGATTGGAAAGATTTGTTTTAAACTAAATATTCGAAAACTTAGAAAAATAGAGCAGCAATAAAATTTCCAGACGCTACATCCTATTTTGATAAATTCTCTTCGAACGCAAATTGCACATGTTGCCTTGCTAATAATTTGATTTTAACAAAATTGATATCCCATATTCACATTCTTTTGGAGTGTCATCAAATATAAACAACATTATGATGTCTGCAATCTCCAAACATTATTCGTTAAAATGCTTTCGGCAACCTAAATAAAATAGCTACAAGACATGGAATACAATATGAAATACCTGTGTATGAAATTAGTCATTCCTATAGATAACGTTTTTATCATCCACAAGAAAATTTATAAGAATGCAGTCTGACGTTTGTATTAATGTATAAGCTGATATATTATACATATCAATGCTGATAACGCTATGAATTTCATTTGGATAAAATCTTTAATGAGTGAATGAAATTACCACTTCTGTAAAGGATTAAAGAATATATTATTCTTCTATTAAACCAACACTCTTACATTGTCCTATTATTTTACGAACAGATCAATGGGCGATCGTTAACGATCGCCCCGACACTGTACAGGCATGCTAACCTGGAAAAATTGAATTGCACATGTACTTGAATGTGACACCATTATGAAGCAAATAATTTTCACAAAACAATATATATGATTTATAATGCACTCTTCAATGAATCCCACAAGGATTGGAGCAATCATCCCCCAGCATTTCCACTGATTCCCACTGATCAGTTACTAGCCATCCCCTTTAACCACGGGTCGCCTGTGTCGATTGATCTTGCCTGGGTATAGGCTGCATTATAATATCATTATTACACTCATACATTCCGACAGAGTATTTTCTCTTTTCTCTTTTTTTTTTTTAAGAATCTACTGGTTGCGTCGGAGGTTACATCTCTTGCAGTTGAGATCATGCTCTTGAACGGTGATCATTTTCTTTGTCCAAATGGTTCCATGACATTTGCTCTTGCGGCAATTGCTCCTATGAAATAATCTGCACGCTGAGCCAAACACGAATTCTACCTGCAAACATAACCCTAACCCTAATCTTAATCCTCACATCAAAATAACCGTAAACCCTAAAACCCTTTATAGGGAAAATAACACCGGGCAATTGTCGCAGGAGCAAGTGTCGACACTTGCCACCGTCCCAACGCCTTGCACCGATTAGGGGTTTGATCGTTGTTTGAAAGAATCAACTATCCAATGCAAACTACTGTGTGACAAGTATAATTGAAAGCAGAACCCAGTGATAACTTATGTGCAAAAGCTTGGATCTCAACATGTCTCTCAGTTTAAAGCTTGCCAGCATGAATTCTTATCTCTACAGCCAAGGGAACCTGCAGAGATTAATATGACAAGAGCTTGCCAGAAGTTCATTATTGTACCTTGTTCTATCCCCCTCCCCCCCCTCTCTCTCTCTCTCTCTCTCTGTCTCTCACACACTTTCGAAGTCTCTCTCCCATCTGAAGTTTTTTTTTCTCTCTTATGATCCTGACCTTGTATCAGAACAACGCACTGTTGTAACAAGTTATGATGAAACCATACCTGAAAAATGTTAACTGCAATGACAGTCTGATAGTAATCATCGTCCTTATTAAGCCTTTTAGGCACTAAAACCATAATGAGTTGCTTACCTGGACATGTTGCAATTGTGATATCTGGATTCCAAATATCACTACCATAGCAGAAGCCATAATCTGGTCCTGATATAGCACTCCCATCAGAACATGACAACGTCACCATGCTCCATTGTGGGTAGCTTGATTGGTCGGGAGAAATCACTACGTTTGAATTGAGACTTGGCTTTACGCATGTTTCTGAGTACAGTGACGACATAAAGAATAAAATAAAATCGTGAGAGGTTACAAACAATTCATATTATTTCTTTTTTTTTTTCTTTACAGATAACATGATGTGACAACACACACAAACACATATACATACATATTATGCACAAACGTACGCACACACACAAATAATATGGATGTATCTGTTTAATCAGACAAGCAGAATCATTCAACCTGTTTCATCCATCAGGTATAGATAATTGAAATTGCCATGGCAACATGCTAACCTCTTCTAGTTTTCTGTTTAGGCACGTGGCTATAAGGCGTCTGCTGTAATTGTGAATTTAGTTTATTAACAGTGCTGTAGGCCTCTGCCATGTCTGTGTGAAAGCTGAAATCCTTATTAAACTAATGATGTCGGTAGCAAAGATAATGAAATAACACAGATTCCTAGTTTTGTATTCATTTAGACAGTAATGTAGGGAATAAGAAGAGTATTGCAACTGATTGACAAATTGCCCAACATCGACGTAAATAAGCACTGAATTGATCAGTGTTTTAGTAGTAGCCACGAAAAAAAATCATGAGCGTACATACTCGAGTAGGTTCGAATCCTGTTTGAGTATGTACGCCCATTGATTTTTTATCATGGCTATAGGCCTACTACTAAAACATTGATCAATTCAGTGCTTATTTACGTCGATGTTGGGCAATTTGCCAATCAGTTGCAGTGAATAAGAAGAGTATGTTTAAAAAAAGGATGGTATAATTACGTTTGGGATGGTAATTTAGGTTTTAAGCTTTTGTAAGATGATTAGAAACCAACTGTATGAAATACTAAAGAATAATAAATATTCTAAGAGGTAGTAATAGTTTATTTGACGGAAATCGGTTTGAAATGGCTGAGATATCCAAAAACAGAGCCCTAATAAAAGATGGGTCCCACGATTGGGAAAACTTGGTTTTACTTTGTCAATGTTATCTCAGCCATTTCAACACCAATTTTCATCAAATTAACTTTATAACCTTTGAGAATTGTATCTTCTTTGATATTTCAGATAAGCGGCTCCTGAATATCTAAAAGAAAAGAAATTAATTAAATCCCCATCTCAACCAAAACTTTACTGTCCCTCTGTTCTACACCCATTTTGTAGGTACAAAGCAATGGTAGGGGGAGGTCTGTCTGTGTGTGTGTGTGTGTGTGTGTGTGTGTGTGTGTGTGTATGTCTGTGTGTGTGTAGGGGGATGTCAATTAGATTTGCCATTTGATTATTATCACTATTATTTCTATTTTTATTATTATCATTATTATTATCATTATTATCATTACGTTGTTATCATCATCATCATCACTATTTTCATTATTAGGTAATAAAAGGTAATGTTACAATTTACAACATACTTACATTTGCTTTTGATTATACAATCAATATTAATTAAACACATTGTTTTTACAACTATAGCTGTTACTACTATAATCATTATCATAATATTATATTATCATTCTACTGCTTCTACTACCTGCTACTACATGTACTACTAATACTATTGATATCAGGATCATTGTCTTTCTTATCAGTGTGTCCATGGGATGTCTATCGGAAGTATATTTCTAGTAAACCGTGAGAAACAAGACATGCAAGACGACCAGTGGCACTTAACCCTACTGCAGTCAAAAAGCCTACAGCAGATAACTATATTGAAAAACAACACATTCTTGGATTTCGAGAATTCACACATGATATAACAATAGATCATCAAAGTCAGTGCTTTATCAGCGTTAATCATGTGATATTTAAAAACAAAACAAAACCAAAAAAAAAAAAAAAAAAACCACCACCTTATATGGCCGGTCTCAGGATTTGCCTCTTTGTGAGGGTAGGCCCTACATCATGCGACTTTCATGCACAGACGCACATGGACTCATTAAAATATTCATGCATAACAAAGTTCTTACGTGAGGTGGAGTGTTTCACGGCTGAGAGTGTGATTGCTATGAAAAGCTGAAATGCACAAAATCTCCAACTCATGGTTTTCTCCCTCTGAGTGCACGTTGGAGTGGGAGTAAAAATAAAATAAAAACGCGGAAAAGAGAGTAAGGACACTGATCAATTCTAGTGGCTCTCCGTCCAAAGTGGTGAACACGATTTGTACATTTCTGTATACAACATAATATTATGCATATATATTTGAACTTTGGCCATGATATGGCAAAGTCTTGGATCATTAACGAATGAACAGCTGTCACAGTGGTGTTACCTTTGCTCGCAAACAAACGTGTATGTGTGTGTGTGGGGGGGGGGGGGGATTGAAGCTAAGTCTTGTTTCGATTCGAAGGTATAGGTGTCAAAATATGAGGGAGAAAGATCCTTATGATTAAAATGGGGTGGTTGCAAAATTCGAAACAGCGGACCTTTTTGTAGGAGTGAAGTAACCGAGCTGGGAAGGGTCTTTTTAAAATGTAAGAGGGGCACCAAAAACATTTTACCATTGTTGCATGATTTCCTCAGTTACTGAATCATACCTTACGTATAGGTGTTAATGTACAATCCATAGGCGCTAAATGTGTGTTCATGATATATATGTAATATATATACATAATATATATATAGTGTGCACGTGTGTGTGTGTCACTTGTGCCATTATGAGGTCGTTATATCGCATATCAACATGGCTTCTAATTTGTTGTTATCTTTAAACATATCACCATCGGAGTCCAAATCGCGAATCGTGCTCGACTGTCAGTGATCTTTGCTCCCGCCATATAGCTCTGTTTCTTTAGCATTGACGAAGAACATTTTCAATATAGAAAATCATTTCTTTTCTTGTCTCTGTGCTTTGTCTTTCTCTTTATCTTTCTCTCTTTCATTCTGCCTCTTGTTTATATGTAAACATACACACACAAACACACACACACAGAGACATATATACATATATATATATATATAAACTCGCTGTTAGATAGTTAGATACAGGTCCATGGTTAGATATATAGATAGATAGATAATGTATAATTTACAGCTATAGGTTGATGTAGAAAGATTTTTTTTTAATAAGAGGATAAACCAGTTAAAACATACAAAAACGCACCACATGATTATGATGTACAAGATTTCCTTGTTTATAATTCATAGAGGTAATGATGACAAAGAGAAGAAAAGCAGAAAATAGAAGAAAATACGAGAACCTATCAATCCTGTCTTGATCCCTGTGCGTAAAGTGACTGATAGCCCTCTCGAGTAGAAACACATAGGCCCAAATTCACAAAAGTGGTACAATCAAGTGACAACTGAAACCATGGTTTAAGTATGGAGCACCAAGAGTCGCATGGTCTAATTCCATTACAAAACCAGTCATTTCTTCGACGAAAATCACCATTTAATTTGCGAAATTTTCATTTCGTTAACAAAAATGATCATTTCGTAGACGAAATGTTGTCATTTTGTTAGTAAATGACTGATTTCGTAACGAAATAGGCCTTGTGACACTTGGCGCTATATAAAAATTGTCCATGGTTTAAACCATGGTTTCAAACCACCACCTTCGTGAATTCGGACCTTAAACTGGAGAATAAGTTAACCTATGTTGATATAAGACCAAATCATTTTCATTTTCGTCATTTTCACAATCATTTCTGTAAACGCCATCACCATTATCACTTTTGATTAATACTACAGTACTCCCATATCAGAATCAGCAATACTATAGAAAAGGTTTCCCCTTCTCATGCACTGAAAGGGTACTGAAATCACATTACTATAACTAAGTATAAAAGGCAGCCTGAGTGATGGTGTCAGACTCATTGCAACATTAAATATGAATATAATGTATTATTACCTATACGAGGTAGTTTGCGAAGCAATTGCAGTTGGTATTTTGCAGGGTCGTGGAAGTTAGCAGTCAATATCCGTTGGTATTTTGCTTCTTCCGGATTTCGCCATTCACTTTACATGTAAACATTCCGATCGACTACGAAGAGAAAACATTCAAGGACGTCGCTGTGTGTCGGTTACACGCACCGCAGAACGCCAATAAATCGGGTGCACGTCACGAGACCGACACCCACGAGTCATACAGCCCACAAGTTATACAGCTCACAAGTCATACAGCCCACGAGTCATACAGCTCACAAGTCATACAGCCCACTAGTTATACAGCCCACGAGTTCGACACTGAGTAAATAAAGCCCACGAGTTCGACATCAAGTAAAATAAGCCCAGGAGTTATACGGCTCACGAGACCGACACTACGCACAAAAGGCTCATGAGACCGACAGTACGCAATGAAAGCCCACGAGACCGACACTACACTTAAAAGGTCCACGAGACCGACGCTACGCATACAAGGCTCACGAGACCGACATTACGCAAAAGAGGTTCACGAGACCAAAATTAAGCAAAGAAGGCCCACGAGACCGACAGGACGAACAGCGCCACCTATAGACCAATAAATTGTATAGGGTGTCCTGATAATAGCATAGGAAGATATGAGAGATGGAAAAGAAGAGTTGCCATCTCCGGCAGGGTGTAACCCCATCAGTTGCCCCCCCCCCCCCCCCTGAAATGATCAGGATCTTTAATTGTGTTTGCATGGGTGTTTGTTTGTGAAAAAAAAATGAACAAAGTACAGTAAAAGTGTGTAACAGATCTTTCCACAGTAAACCTGCGAGGGTGTTGAATTAGTATTAATTAAAAATAAAAAAAATAACGTATAATCGTCTTTTAAGGTACCGTAAGGGATTCGGGAAAAATTAGATGCATCCAGGAAAACAGCTATTGTATTTCACGAAAAAATGTACTGTTTGGAGGAGAATAACACAAGCCACAAATTGAGGTGAATCCCTGCGATATAAAACGTTTTAATCAGTAGCATTACACTATAGTTACAGAGAAAATTACAAATAGATCTTACTGCAAAACATCCAAGCAGGAGGGTAGAATATCTAAAATAGAATAAGTACAAAAATGTAACTAGTGAATCGGGAAAGAGAAGAGGCTAAAATTATATCCTGTCCATCTTCTAGCTAAAACCTGGGAAAGCCTATTAAAATAGCACGATGGCATTATTAAAGCTCTAAAATTAATCCATACATCGTTCTTGCCCTCTTTTTAATTCATTTGTGGGGGGGGGGGTTGTCTCTTTTTTTTTTGGGGGGGGGATGAAGAATACTAATTCTTCTATTTTTTTTTGGGGGGGGGGCATGAAGAATACAATTCTATTTTTCTACTTGATAACAATGTCGCTCCCTGACACACTTGCCCCCCCCCCCCCCAGAAGTATGTAGAAATACATGTTTCATGTCGTTCATAATTATGTAGATGGTCACCATCTTTCAATTGATAGCGTGACGAAATTACAACCGCCAATATGTCATTTTTCCGTTCATGGAACACCCTGTACAGGTGATTGACATGTAGATGGCGCTGTTTATTCTGTCGGTCTCGTGGGCCTTCTTTGCCTACTGTCGGTCTCGTGGGCTTTCTTTACTTAGTGTCGGTCTCGTGAGCCTTTTTAGCTTAGTGTCGGTCTCGTGGGCCTTTTTTGCCTACTGTCGGTCTCGTGGGCTTTCTTTGCTTAGTGTCGGTCTCATGGGCCTTTATTGCTTAGTGTCGGTCTCGTGGGCTATGTTTGCTTAGTGTCGGTCTCATGAGCCTTTTGTGCGTAGTGTCGAACTCATGGGCTGTATGACTCATGGACCTATTATTGATGTCGGTCTCATGACTCGTGGGTGTCGGTCTCGTGGGATGCCCCCGATAAATCAACTCATACGAGGTCGACCACTTCCAGCAGCACTACGCGTCAAACAATAACTAGTCCATTTGTGCTCAATAACTGCACAGTGACCATCAGTTATTTCAACTCTCCAAATTGAAACAGAAGCAAAAATAAAGTGTAAAAGCGTTCAGGTGTTTGAAGTTCGCCTGTTACAACTACATATGTATCTTTGAAGTTGGAGTTGAATGATATACATTGATGAACAATTTTTCAATTATTCGACATGTTGGTGATGATCTACAGGTAGTCAAATGTTGCTTGATCTATATCATAGTGTATAGCCGTATTTACATATTTTCCTAATTTACCTATGGGATAGGCAATAATTATGATATTGACTGGCCTTGAGGGGGATACACCAGATAAATATTGCCGGCACTGTGAGAATATTACCCTCGTCTTCGACTCGGGCAATATTCTTTCAGTTTGGGCAATATTTTCTGGTATCTCCCTCGGGGCCAGTCAATATCATATCATTGTTTCATCTTGGTACCGCTTTTGTGGAGCAAAATAATTAGTGTATACATCATATACCTCTCCATCTTTTACTTTTTCTGTCATC